>NW_026112286.1:737078-749578 GCF_024679095.1 Eriocheir sinensis
GGGAGAAGGGTGCCATAAGAAGAGATGATAGAAGAGGAGTTTGTAAGGGGAGGAGAAATAGGGGAAGCTGGGAGGCGATAGAGTGGGAGAAATGGGGTAAAGGGGAAGGGAGAGGGAGGGGGAGGGGAGCGCTATAGAAGAGAAATAGGGGAAGGGAAAGGGGAGAAGGGGCAAGATGAAGAGGGGGTCTGAGGCTGGGGTGATATGAAGAAGAGTATGGGTCGAGGAGGGAGAATGACTCGTAAGGGGGCTCAGGGGAGATGTAGGAAGGGGGGTAGGAATGGGGGGTAGGTAAGGGGGAGGTATGAGGGTGTTGGTAGGGGGTCGTGTTGCCGGCGCTGAATGATGGATGGTCGTGGTTGGCCTAACGACATGCCTTCGTTAAGCCGTTTCGACGCCCCTCCGCCGCCTCCCACGTGATACACATCGTTCGTTTGTTCTCCTGCCTAGATCTCCTCCTCCTCCTTCTCCTCCTCCTCCTTTTTTTTCTCCAGCTGGCCTCCTCTACTTCCATTTATCCTCCTTTTTTCTTATTATTTAACTTATTTTCCTTCTTATACTTTTCGTTCGTTTTGTTCTATGCCTGTATCTCCTCCTCCTTTTTTTCTCTCCAGCTGGCCTCCTCTACCTTCCATTTATCCTCTTCCTTATTATTTAACTTATTTTCCTTCTTATACTTTTCGTTCGTTTTGTTCTATGCTTGTATCTCCTCCTCCTCCTCCTCCTCCTCCTCCTCCTTCTCCTTTTATCCTTTTTCTCCTCTCCTTTTCTCTTCTCCATCTGTCCTTTTCTAGCTTCCCTATATCGTCCTATTTCTTATATTTTAGTTTTATGTTCTTCTTCTTCTTCTTCTTCTTCTTCTTCTTCTTCTTCTTCTTCTTCTTCTTCTTCTTCTTCTTCTCCTCCTCCTCCTCCTCCTCCTCTTACTTCTCCCTCTTCCATATTCTTCTCGTCTTCATCATTCCGCTGGGTATTAATTTTTCTTTTTCACAGCTTAATTTCGTGTCTTTATTTTTCATTTTCTCCTCCTCCTTCTCCTCCTCCTCCTCCTCCTCCTCCTCCTCCTCCATATCATTTTTCCTGTAGTGTTTTTTTTCCCTCCTCCTTCCTCCTATCCGTCATTCTATTGCTACAGCTTCATTCCGTGTTATCTCCTCCTCCTCCTCCTCCTCCTCCTTACTATCCGTCATTCTTTTGTCACAGCTTCAATCCGTATCGCTGGTCTCTCTACCTCCTCCTCCTCCTCCTCCTCCTCCATATCCATCATTCATTTTTTTCCTTACGGCTTTATTTCATATCTGTAGTCACCTCCCTAACCACCTCCTCCTCCTCCTCCTCCTCCTCCTCCTCCTCCTTCATATCCATCATTCATTTTTTTCCTTACGGCTTTATTTCATATCTGTAGTCACCTCCCTAACCACCTCCTCCTCCTCCTCCTCCTCCTCCTCCTCCTCCTTCATATCCATCATTCATTTTTTTCCTTACGGCTTTATTTCATATCTGTAGTCACCTCCCTAACCACCTCCTCCTTCTCCTCCTCCTCCTTCTCCTCCTCCTCCTTCATTCCTTCTGTCATTCTTTCATAACGGAAATTCATATTATTGGTTTTCCTCCACCCACTCGTTCTCCTCCTCCTCCTCCTCCTCCTCCTCCTCCTCCTCCTCCTCCTCCTCCTCCTCCTCCTCCTCCTCCTCGCCCTCTTTCATCACATTTACACCCATTCTTTTTTTACCCTTTTCTCTCTACTTTCACTCTTTCATCATATTTCCCTGTTAGTTCCTCTCTTCATCTCCTTCTCCCTTATTAGCATTTCCTTTCTCTTCGTCAGGTCTTCGATGCTCTTCTTATGCGGCGTTTTCTTCACCGTTTCAATGTGTTTTTATCCCATGGTCCACGTGTGTTTGTGTTCCCTCGGTAAAAAACTGTTTCGTACATCGCTGGTATTTCCGCTTCCACACCTTGTCCCTCCTCCTCCCCTTATGTCTCCTCTCGTTCCCCTTCCTCCCTTCCCTTCTATTCCTCCCCACCCTGTCCCACCTCCTCCCTTGTCTCCTCCCGTTCCCATTCCTCCCTTCCCTTCCCTTCCCTTTCCTCGTTCCATTCCATTCTTCCCCACTTTTTCCCTCATCCCCTTATGTCTCCTCTTGTTCCCCTTCCTTCCCTTCTCTTCCCTTCCCTTTCCTCGTTCCCTTCCATTCTTCCTCACCTTGTCCCTCCTCCTCCCCTCATGTCTCCTCTCGTTCCCCTTCCTTCCCTTCCATTCCCATATCTCCCATTCCTCTCCCTCCCTTCTTTCTCTTCCCCACCCTGTTCCTCCCCTTATCTGCTCTCATTCCCCTTCCTTTCCCTTTTCTGACTACTCCTCTCTCCCTCCTTCCTCCCCTCTCCTTATTCCCTTTCCTCCCCTTTCACCATCCATTCCTTTCAATTTCCTTGTGCTTTCCTTCCCTTCTTTCCTATTCCTCATTCCATTCCCTTGCATCCTCCGCTCCTTCCACTGTTTTTCTTCAGTTATTACACGCTGCTCTCTTTATCCTCCTCCTCCTCCTCCTCCTCTCTCCTTCGCCTCTTGCCCCCCTCCTAACACCTCGCCGCGATGGTCTCACTGAGGGTTACGGCCGCGATACATCATGGTAACCGAAGCTCTTGGCACCCATGTTATTACTGTTTTTTACTTATGGTATATACGAGCTTATCATTGTATTGCTTGTGTTTCTTTTTTTGTGGTGGTTGTTGTTCGTGTTGATGCTGTTGTTGTTGTTTTACTTCTTTTTCGTCCTCGTCTTCTGCTTCCTCTTTTTTTTCTTCTTGTTCTTCTTGTTCTCCGTCTTCGTCTTCGTCTCCTTCTTCTTCATCTTCTTCTTCCTTCCTTCAAATTCCACTCCCTTCCTTACGGCTGTTATTTTTTTTCTATATTTTTTTTCTTCATATTTTAAGATCATTTTATTGCTGTTACTTCTTCTTGTGATGCATATTATGTTTTATTGCTTATGTTTTCTTCGTTTCTTTCCATTTTCTTCCCTTCTTAGTCCTCTCATATTTCATTTCCATTTTCACAATCTATTTTGTTGACCTTCCTTCCATTTATATTTCCTTAACCATTTCCTCTCTTCCAGACCTTTCTCTTCGTCCCTTCTGATGCTTTACTCGACTATTTCCATTTGTTTACCAGGTACATGTTCTTCCTCCCTTCAGCGCTTTAAAACATGCTCACACTTTGTTACGTGAGGTTGTTGTGCAAGTATTTTAAGTCCTTATCATCATACCTTCTAAAATAATGCTTCGGTATGCGCATTTAACGTATTTTCTTTCTTTTTCTTTTCTTTATTTACTCTCTTCATACTTTGCAATCCTTTCAGTCGCAATTTTTCTACGTTAACTTATGATGGCAGTCACTTATATATTCACATTCATATTATTATCATTATTACAAGTACTTTAAGAAACATGGCATTCGTTTTTCTTCTGTTTTCTTTATATTCTTTTCTGATACTACTTTTTCCACTTGTCTTTCTCTCTTTCTTTCCTTCTCTCTTTCTTACTTTTTATTTATCTTTTTCCTTCTTCTTTTTTTCATCTCCTACTTCCGTTTCTTTATTTTTTCTTCAGTTTCTTATTTTCATTATTACCGTTTCTTCTTCTTTTCTTCTTGCATTTCTTTTCTTCTCGTGTTTCTTCGTCTTCCTCTCTTTTTCTTGTACTTCTTGTTATTATTCTTATAATTTCTCTTACTTACTTTTTCTCTTCTCTTCCTTCTGCATCCTCTTCTCGTTCTTGCTATTGCTCTTCTTCTTCTTCTTCTTCTACTGTTCTTCATCTTCTCTCTCTCTCCTTCATCTACTCTTCTTTCCCGCTAGCTTCTCTTCCTTCTTCATCCTCTTCTTGTTCTTGCTATTGTTCTTGCCCTTGTTCTTCTTTTTCTTATTCTCCTCCTGCTCTTCATCCTCTCTTTCTCTTTTTTCTACTCTTCTTCCCCGCTATCTTCTTTTCCTTCTTCATCCTCTTCTTGTTCTTGCTATTGTTCTTGCCCTTCTTCTTCTTCTCCTCCAGTTCTTCATCTGCTCTCTCTCCTTCATCTATTTTTCTTCCCTCCCTCCCTCCCTTTTACCTATCCGTTGTTTCCTCATCCCTCTTCTCTCTCCTTTTCCTTCATCTCTCTTATTTATTCTTACTTATCGTGCCTTCCCTCTACCTCTTCCTCCATCCCTCCATCTCTTTACCACTTCCTCTCCCTCCCTTCCTCCTTCTTTTCCCTCCCTCCCTCCCTCCCTCCCTCCTACTCTTACTTTCATTCTTCTCTTCTCACAACCCCCTTTCCCTCCCACTCTCCCTTCCTCCCTTACACAATAATTCCCTCCATCCTTCTCTCCTTCACGTCTCATCTCCCTTCCTCACCTGCATCCCTCTCCCTCATCCCTCTTCTCTGCTCATCTCCCTTCGTCATCTCCTACTTGTCTTCGCAGTCTCCCTCAAAGCCCCGTCAGGGAGATAAGCTCGAGATTGGATCCCTCACTTTACGATCTAATTATGTCGGGAAAGAGTGGAGCGCCGGCCCGCAGCCTCCCGTAATACCGTCCACTAAGAGCTAAATATTGGGCTGGCGTGGATAAAGTATTGGCCCGGCGCTGTATTACTCTCTGGCGCGGGGACGACGCCCACGAATATTACTCAAGCAGGCGATATATATTCATTTTCTCTTTCACTACCTCCTCCTGCTTCCCCCTCCTCCTCCTCTTTTTTCTCCCCCTGCTCCATCTTCTCCTTTCATTTTTTTTCAATATATTTTTTTTTTCGTTTTTTGGGGTCTGGGTTTTCGCTTGTTCGTCTTCTCTGTCTGTCGTTCTCTGTCTCTCTCTCTCTTCCATTTTTTTTACTTAATTTTCTATTTAATTTCTGGTTCTTCTTTCGTTCGTTCGTCCTCTCTATCTCTGTCTGTCTGTCTGTCTGTCTTTATCTAACTATCTATCTACCTATCGTGTTTCATCTCTCTAATCTACTTATTTAGTCTTCCTATGAAGCGCTAAGTACATATACTTTAATTCTCTCCTCCTCAATGTCTCCTTTTATCAGCCGCCGCCGAGTGGCTTAAAACTACCCACATGCTGTCCAGAAGACCACCTATCAACCCGGACTCTAGATTCAAGGATCAAAGATGAGCTCTGGGAGGGCAGCATGAGCCAATGCAAGATGGCGCCACTATAAACACTCGCCTGCGCCAGAACGGGCTGGGCCGACCATCAGGACCTACCGGAAAGAAGCCTTGGACCGACCATCAGGATCCACCGGAAGAAGCCTACCTGCGCAATAGGCTGCAATGTAAAAAAAAAAAAAAAAAAAAAAAAAGTGTTTTCGTCCAAGCAGCTTCGGCCTGTTCAGGTGGGCGTCTGGGGGGTCCTCCTCCCTTCTACTGCCTCGCTTGGTCTGCTCTGTTTACTTGCCTAAAACTCTCCCTCCCTACTGCTCCATTATTTAATCCTCTTATCTCATCATCTATGTAATACTCAAATGAGGCGATGTATATTAATTTTCTCTCTCACTACCTTTCATTTAGCTAGTTTTTTTCCCTTGGCCGGCCTCCGCGTGTCTCATACTTACTTACTGGCTTGCTGACTTCCCTCTCCCCATCGCGTTATCTCCATGATCTACTAATTTAATCTATATTACCCATTGAGACGATGTATATTCATTCCCTCCTTCAGCACCTCTCATTTACGTATCTTTTCTGGCCCCTGCGTCGCTGCTATCAACTTTCATGCTTGCCTAACTCTCCCTCATCGCGTTATCTCCTTAAATCTGCTTATCTAATCTGTCCATCGGCTTTCATACGAGGGTAATTTTCGTCCGCGATGTAAATAGATGCCAGCGAATATTGCCTCAACACCCGTGCTTAGGAGTCTTAAGGGAGTCGTAGCTTTCAATAAGGGCCGAATATAAAATCGCCACCTAAACGCTTGGTTGATCAAAAAATCGTTTGCATACTAAAGTAATTCCCGGAGCTGCAGGAGACGAGGAGGAGAAGGAGGAAGAAGAGGAGGGAGCATGTGTGTGTGTGGTGTGTGTGTGCTATTAGAGGGTAAACAGGAGACGGTCGTAGGTAGGAGGACCGAGTGGTAAGGTAACCGCGGGATAAGCTGAGTACATAGGGACGGAAAAAATAATGCATGAGAAAAGAAGTATCGGCTGGCGTAGCAAAGTGATGGATGGATGAGGGGAAATAGCGGCTTACCAGACGGAAGAAATAGATGAATGGATTTAAAAGACGAACACATGGAGAGAGGAGTATAGGAAGAGGTACATGAAAATAACAAAAGAGAAACAGTGTCATGCCGGAAAAAAATAAGAGAATGGATTAAAATGAATAAATGAAGAAAAAAATCAAGAGAAGAGAAGGATGGATATGAAATAGAAATAATTGAACGATATATAGATGAAATAGAAGAATAGATTAAAACTAAAAGGTAAAAATTAAAGAATGGATGGAGGTGTGGAAGAAAAAAGATACAGGAAAAACTAGAAATAAAGTTATCGATTTAACTTCCAGAAACGGAGAGAAGAAAGCAAAAAAATGATGGCAAATAAATTAAACAAAGATACAAACAAAAACAAAAATATTAGAAACGAAAAAACAACCCACCAGCTTCAGTAGACCACAGCGAAGTGAAAAAAAAACACATTTAACCCATCAAAGTTAGAAAGGAAAACATGCAACTTCCTAATTGAGCGTACCAGAGTGATGGATGGACGGAAAATAGATAGGAACAAGGAGAACAAACAGTAGAAGAATGGATATATATTTTTGCCGGCCAGAAACGCGTGTAGTGAGCATTGAAACATCCGTGTACAGCATCCAGAGTGAAACATTCGACCCGACGCGAACAGAGGAGAGCGATAAAGATCTGATGGATGAGGAAAAGCTAAGATAAAACGGAGAGAGAAAAAATGGAAATGAAAGAAAAAGGAGAAGAAAATAAGAAAGAAAAATGTGATGAATGCTGAAAAGTAGAAACAAAATAATAATAAAAAGATAAAGAATAGAAAAGTAAAACAAAGAAAAGGAAGAACGTTTGTATAGGAGAAAAAAGAAAAAAGAAAAAGGAAAAGCAAAATAAAGAGAAAACGAAGATTATATGTAAAAAAAGAAAAAAGAAAAGAAAAGATAGAAGTAGAGAGAGAAAAGGCAGAATATTTGCATGCCAACCAGCGACGTGAAATATCGACTTTGTGAAATATACGATTACAAGACAAAAAAGAAAACAGACGTGAGGATAAACTACACTAAAAGGAACACGATGGAAAAAGATAACCAAAAAGTATGTGGAATAAAGACCTCGTGAAATATAACATTAAAAAGAAAAGGGGGATGAGGATAAACTACGCTAAACAGAACACGATGGATGAAATACGAAAAAAAAAAAAAAGTGTGGAGTATATTCATAAAACACTCGATACTTTACATATTCACACACACACACACGCACACGCACACACACACGCACACACACACACACACACACACACACACACACACACACACACAGGGCAAGCAAGACACCCCCCTTAAGCGAGGAGGAGGGCTAAGATGGATGGGTCAGCCGCGGCTCCCACCCCATCATAACCCTTCTCGTGTTCCTGCCCTGATGAACGTACGAACACACCCTACCTCTACCCCTTTTCCTAACCTCTTTTTTTTCTAATCTCCCTCCCCCTCTTTCTTTCTCCCCCTCCTCATCTTCCTGCCTCTTTTTACTTCATATCTCCCTTCCCTTACTGCATTATCTCCCTTATATAGTTTCCAGCTTTCGTCTATTCTTCAGCCGTCTTTGCAACACTCCACCATTCCTCTCCCCACTTCCTCCCCTCCCAAGACGACGAACCAGACTCCCCACGACCTCGTACACGCCTCATGTTTCCTTCACGATCCTCGCCGCAGATACAAGGCGCGCGGGGTCCTTACAAACCCGTGGACGATCATTGCCATTATTTACAACGCCGCCGCGACCCAACGACCGACCTCTCTCTCTCTCGCATGCTTCCTGCCGCCCACCGAGACATTGCGAAGGGAAAGTTTATATTGCAGACATTCACACATACATAAATACACACACATAAAGATAGATAGATATAGATATAGATATAGAACCGATATACAAATACGCACACATACACAAATACACATACATACATAGTTAAGCAAGCTAGACATAGGGAGACAGAGAAAGCCATACACACACACACACACACACACAAAGGATTATATGATTAAAAAGTAAAATATGGACTTCGGCGAATGATTCAAACCTGTAAATGCAAAAAGAAAAAAAAAAAAAGGCAAGTAAAGGTAAATTAAGTGCCTCCTCCTCCTCCTCCTCCTCCTCTTCCTCCTCCTCCTCCTCCTCCTCCTCCCGATCGTCTCCCGCGGGTGAGGAGCGCAGCCTATCAGCCGTCATCGGGATTGCCAAGAAACGGACGATCGGCATGCGAAAGACTGACTTATCGGGGCGCCTTGGGACGCCCAGCCGGCAAACAGATGATCGGCGCACGAGAATTACACGAATATCGGCGCCATCGAGAAGTGGGACCGACACGCGAAGACCTTGAGACGAAAAGAGCTGCTTGTACTCTCGACAGAAGGCAAAGACGAGCATTATATAAAACAGAGATCTTGGAGGAGGAAGAGGAGGATTACACGAAACTTAAGATCTTGAAGGAGAACGAGGAGCATCACAAGGAACTTAAGAGGCCTTGGAAGAGGTAGGAGAATTATATATAAGAGAGCTTGGATGAATAAGAGGAACATTAGATGAAACTTAAGAGATCTAGGAAGAGAGAAGGAGGAGTAATATACGTCACAGAGACCTTGGATGAGAAAGAGAAGCATTACGTGGAACTTAGAGATCTTGTAAGAGAAGGAGGACCGGTTATTACATGAAACTTAAGGGCACTGGCGCTCCCTGAACTCGCAGATGAATGCATATCACTAACACTACTGCCGAAAAGAAAATAACTAGGAAATTCATATGAGCATTAGAGGGATCAAATCAAGCCTACGAGAAGACAAAAAGAGTTATTCACGTAAAGCCCAAGGGGATCATGGTGCTAACAGAATCTTATTACACCTTGAAGATTCTGAGGGCCATTTAGACGCAGAGTTAATGCTACTCTGGGACATCGATAAGAAACGTATTACCACCTAAAGAAGCCTATCAGTACACCACACACCTAACTTGTTGGACACTGGAGTAGTCAAAACTTGCAGGTGAGCAGAAAACAGAGAAAGAACCACATACCGGACTCCCCCCAAAACACCCCCCATTACCACCCCTCATGTACTATCAGAACACTACACGAGTAATCATTAGGAGTCGCCAAAGCACACACATTACCACCTCGCACGGACTATCAGGATATCACACGAGTAATCAATGTCGCAAAACTGATCAGCGCGAGACACCAACAAGCCTGGCAGGGTATCGGGGATCTCTCAGGACTCACAGCAAGAAACAATGATGATAAGGAGGCAGCACGCTTACTAATAACTGACGGACAAGGTTGTGTAGCACTGTATGTTATAACGTCGGGATGGGCAGAGCAGAGTGTTAGTATCCGTCGGGGAGTTCCAGGTGAAAATAAACATATAGACAAGATACATATAAAGACTCACGCATACCAACAAGACAAGCACCCGGAAAGATTTATAACGCCTCTCGCATACTCTTTCGAGCCGTCTCAGAGAATCCAGCAATATATACACAAATACAAAATGCACAGAAAAAAATACAAGAAGACCCACTCACATATTCACTTCACGCTCTCTATGTACAAGACTTCCAATGAGAGACAACCAAGAACGAAGGAACAAAACAGCACTAAGGCCTCATCGTACGAACACACGTGAACAATACATAGGAAAGATTACAAGAAGCCTTACTTACATACATACACAGGAAAGAAGAAGAAAGGCTTTACTACGTAATAAACTCAGCTCACTACTTTATATACAAGACTTCAAGCAGCAGACAAACCAGGAACGAAGGAACAGAACAGCAAGAAGGCCTTACGTACGAACCCACAAGAACAATACATACGAAAGAAAACAAATGACTTTATTAATACTCACTTCAGGCTCTCTATATACAAGATTTTCACCGCCAGACAACCAAGAACGAAGGAACAGAACAGTGAGAAGAAGACCTAACGTACAAACCCACAAGAACAATACATACGAGAGAAAACAAATGACCTTATTAATACTCACTTCAGACTTCCTCGTTACTTCCTAGTTTACGAGTCCGCCGCCAGGAACCGATCGCCAATAAATACTGAGAGATTATTTACAGGGGGAATCAGACGCAAAAACGACAATGACCAGTAAAATCGTCGAGACAAGAAGGTGAAAACATAAGCAAAGAGCATACGACATAACCATCGGCCTTTAAATACACAGGAAGGAGCAGCACCTGATTCCTAATAAATAAAGAAAGATTGTTTATTGAGGGGAATCCAGAAGCAAAAACGATCATGACTAGTAAAAAGGACGAGGCAAGGAGCTGAACACATATGCACAAAGCATACGACATCGCCATCAACCCCAAAATACATGGCAAGGAACAGCACCCGATCGCTAATAGATACAGAAAGATTGTTTATTGAGGGGAATCAAGAAGCAAAAACGACCATGACCAGTAAAAACGAGACAAGAAGGTGAAAACACAGGCACAAAGCAAACGACATCACCATCAGCCCTAAAATACACGGGAAAGAACAGCACCCGATCACTAATAAATACAGAACGATTGTTTATTGAGGGAAATTGAGAAGCAAAAACGGCCATGTCCAGTAGAACACCGAGACTAAAATGAGAAAACAAGAGAGCTATAACATACGACATCACAATCATCCCTTAAATACATGGTTAAGAACAGCAACCGATCGCTAATAAATACAGAAAGATTGTTTATTGAGGGGAACCAAGAAGCAAAAATGACCATCATCAGAACACCGAAGGACGAAAAATGCGAAGAAAACAAAAGAGCATATACAATACGACATCAGTACCGAACCTTACAAACAGGGGAAGGAGGAGAATCCGATCGCCTATAAACATAAGACGATTATCAGGCCGATCCAATGCAATCACGGCCCTGCCAAGGAGAGATACGAGGGAGAAAACCAAAACGGACATAAAACACAAGACATCAGCCTGTAAAATCTATATCTTAGTCCGCGGGGAGGAGAAGCAAGCGTTACCCTCTTCATATATTCTTCTCTCTCTTATTCCCTTCACTGACAGACTATATAGCATAATGAGGAAGGGAAAACATGTAGTCACTGATGAGTGAGTTCAATATACGTAGCTTCATCCATTTCCAGATTGCTTCTCTTGTTGATGCTGATAAGTTTAATGCAATAGTCAACAGTCATCACATTGAACTATTTGTTTTCCTCCTTTCTTCCGAAGACAGATATTTAGACTCCATAGACAGTCATACATAATCCCAATACATACACCCACAGACACAGACGTATACTCTCAGAGAAATACAGACAAACCATATTCATTCATACATCCAAAGCCATAGAAACATACACACACATACAGATATACAGACATACACCACTTCATGCATAAACATCCACATACAGCCACACAGACATACGCCACACGAGGCCGGGCGCGGAGCAAGGCATATCCAGCAACCGACCAACCGATCACCAATAAATAAGGAAAGATTATCGGAGCTTATCTTGACGCCATCGGGACCCTGGAAAGCCGAGGCGGAGGAGGAGGAGGATAGACAGTAAGACACACACACACACACACACACACACACACACACACACACACACACACACACACACACTCGATATCACCGCCATACATCTATCTCGCGGCGGCCACAAATAAACCAGACGATCTATTTGCCGCTTGGTTTATGGCGCCCGTGACCTTGGACGCGCGAAAAAGGAAGCGAGGGAAGATAAATAACACAAAAAGGGACAAAAAAAAACACAGGGAGGGTCAGGAATAAAGAAGACTGTAGCGCGCCTCTCGAGTCAGGGACGTGATAAATAACCGAGCGAAGTGTTACCGCGGCAATACGAATAAGAAACAGTAAGACAGAGGCCGCGTCGTGAAGATGGAAGACTTAAGTGTGTGTGGAAAGGGGGGAGGATTAGAAGTGTGTGTGTGTGTGTGTGTGTGTGTGTGTGTGTGTGTGTGTGTGTGTGTGTGTGAGGGGGGGGAGTGTTGAAGTGTGCGTGTGTGGGGGAGAGGGGAAGTGTGTGTGTGGGAAGGAGGGGGGAAGTGTGTGGAGGGAGGTGGGGAGTGTTGAAGTGTGTGTGTGTGTGTGTGTGTGTGTGTGTGTGTGTGTGTGTGTGTGTGTGTGTGTGTGTGTGTGTGTGTGTGTGTGTGTGTGTGTGAGGCAAGTTATTTCTGTTTTCTCGTCTCTCTCTCTCTCTCTCTCTCTCTCTCTCTCTCTCTCTCTCTCTCTCTCTCTCTC
>NW_026112286.1:752078-852078 GCF_024679095.1 Eriocheir sinensis
TAACCAAATCACTGGACGTAGTCTATCTTGATTTCCAGAAAGCGTTTGATAAAGTCCCGCATCATAAATTACTTTACAAATTAAAGCAAATAGGTATTGACGGTCAGGTAAACCAATGGATCGCGAATTGGTTGAGCAACAGACAACAAAGAGTAGTGATTGACGGATTTAACTCAGAGTGGGCGCCTGTCACTAGTGGCGTCCCTCAGGGCTCGGTTCTTGGCCCAGTGCTCTTCATTATTTACATCAACGACGTGGATGTTGGACTCAATAACCGCATTAGTAAATTTGCAGACGACACAAAGATTGGTAACTCGGTTCTCACTGACAAAGACAGGCAAAGCCTCCAAGAGGATTTGCACAAAATTTCAGCTTGGTCGGATAGATGGGAGATGCCCTTTAACGTAGACAAGTGCCAGGTCCTTCAAGTTGGAAAGAGGAATAAAAAGTTTGATTACGAAATGCGCGGCGTTAAACTCAAAAGCGTTCAATGCGTCAAGGACTTGGGGGTCAAAATCGCGTCAAACCTCAAATTCTCACAGCAATGCATCGATGCAGCAAATAAAGCGAACAGAATGTTGGGCTTCATTAAAAGAAACTTTTTATTTAAGAATAAAGATGTAATACTCCCGCTCTACAACAGTTTAGTCAGACCCCACTTGGAATATGCGGTACAGTTTTGGTCTCCCCACCATGCAAAGGATATTGCTAAATTAGAAGGTGTTCAGCGTCGGGCAACGAAAATTATCCCTTCCTTGCGCAACAAATCCTACGAAGAAAGGCTTTCTACCCTTAACATGTTCTCTCTTGAGAAACGTCGCCTCCGAGGAAAACTGATCGAATGTTTTAAAATACTTAATGGTTTCACGAATGTAGACAGATCAACATTGTTTATGATCGATGACACTTTGCGCACGAGGAACAATGGCGTAAAACTCAGATGTAGACAAGTAAATTCAGACTGCACCAAATTTTTCTTCACCAACGTTGTAGTGCGAGAATGGAATAAGCTCCCATCATCAGTGGTCCAGTGTAACACGATTGACTCCTTCAAAAATAAGCTCGACCGTCACTTCCTTCAACTTAATATCAACTAGAGTAGAAATGCAACGTTTTGGAGTCTTCTGATTAATGTAAAATCACTTAGGTCTAAGGACAGACCACCAAGTCTGGACCATGGGGTCTGTGTGGTCTGATTTTCTATGTAAATCTATGTAAATCTCTCTCTCTCTCTCTCTCTCTCTCTCTCTCTCTCTCTCTCTCTCTCTCTCTCTCTCTCTCTCTCTCTCTCTCTCTCTCTCTCTCTCTCTCTCTCTCTCTCTAACTGAAATTAAGGAACAACGAAGAATGAAATGTAACAAAAAAGAAAAAAGGAAAAAGAAAAGAAAAAGATAACTATGAGAGAGGAAGAAGAGAGTGAGACTGAACAGAGAGGAGGAGGAGGAGGAGAGGCACGTTAGGTATCTCATACTTTGGACATGCACATCACACAGAGGAGGGAGAGATGCAGGTGGTCGAGGCGCTATGCTACTGCTCTCTCTCTCTCTCTCTATCTCTCTATCTATCTATCTCTATCTCTCTATCTATCTATCCATCCATCTATCTGTCTATCAATCTATCTATGTCTCAGCCCTTCACCCTACCCTCTATTCATCTGTTTAATTTTTTTCTCTCATTCTTTTATAAGTCTCCAAGCTTCTGAACGCTATAGAAATAACGACCAATAACACATTCATCATCTCGGCTCTTCATGTTACAAACCAGCCTTTTCTTCCCTTTCTTCCCTTTGCATTACGTCTTAAGTCCATATTTTTAAAGGCCTCGGGCTCCCACTACGACTATTTCCACAGGCCACAGAGAAGACTACCCGGGTTTTTATGGGTGCTTTTCCCTTTCAAGATGCAGAAGTCGTGTAAAACTATCACCAGGATCACAAAACAGTCTATGAAAAGCCCAGCAACTTCTACGAGAAGCTTTTCAAACAGGCGATCTGAGGGGCCGATACGTTTAAAAATACAGGCTTTAGTTTTTTTCTCTCGGTCTCCAGTGAGGCGCCAAGCTTATGAACACTATGGACCAGACCCAAAATAAGACACTCGTACATAATCACCCTCCTCACGTAACGCGCTATGAAAGGTGAGCTTAAGGAAGTCATCAGTACAGGGCAGGTAAGGTAAGGTGAGCTCAGGCCAATATAAAAAGGTGTATGGTAATCTTTTTCTCTGCGCTCCTGCCTCTACCTCTCTCCTCTCCATCCTCGCTTCCCACCCCCGCCAAGGCCCCGCTGTCAATGAGGTAGTGAAGAAGAGACGCCGGGAAAGGCCACAGTGTTTATGCATTCCCCCAGCACGCCGCTTCTTGCCCTTAAGGAGTTGCTGCTAAGTCCTTCTTCGGTATCCCTCCTCCTCCTCCTCTTCCTCCTTCCTTAAACTCCAGCATCCGCTAATCCTCCTCGTCTTGCTCCTCCTCCCCCTTCCCTTCACTCATCATTAGCTTTTTCTTCTTCTTCTTCCACCTCCTCCTTCTCCTCCTCCTCGTCTCCTAATAACAAGCCACAAGGGGGAGCTGTGTCTTAAGTAGCCTCATGGAGGACACACACACACACACACACACACACACACACACACACACACACACACACACACACACACACAATCAATCTATCAATCAACAACTCATATATCTCTTTCTAATGTCTATTGGTTGAGTGATTCCCCTTTTGGGGGTAAAACGGCCTCCACTCTGAAGGAGCTGTGTTGAGTCCGTCCCAACACAAGCCGCTGGCCCCGACCTCGCCAGCGACTGTGACCGCCAGCCAGCTTGATAGTGGTGAGGAATGCTAGGGTCATATTCTTATACCTTTGGGCGGCCAAGCACACAGATTTGACTAGGCTTTCGTATGGATTTGGGCATTTCCAGGGGTAGTTTTATGACCCTTCTGATAGTCTGCCCCTTCTTCTGTACCATGAACCTAAATATACACTCATTAGAACCAGACTGATCTCCTTTCCGGCCTTAAGAAATAGCTTAAGTGGAGAGGTGGAAGTGTTTCAGAATACCGACCATAATGTCCTGTCACGGGGCGGCAAGGAACAGGGAGTGCTGTATCATGGCTTTGAATCGGAGGGTACATGATGGGAGGGAATGGCGGGATAATAAACGGTGTCCTCGCGTATCCTTGTGTTACAGAAGTGGGAAGTGAAGAAAAAAAACAATAATGGGCATATAACTATCCAAAAATAAGCTGAATCGAAGGCTGGGTGTCAAAATAATGGACTGACGTTACATGTCAAAATAATGGACTGATGCTGAGTGTCAAAATAATGGACTGATGCTGAATGTCAAAATAATGGACTAATGCTGAGTGTCAAAATAATGGACTAATGCTGAGTGTCAAAATAATGGACTGATGCTGAGTGTCAAAATAATGGACTGATGCTGAGTGTCAAAATAATGGACTGATGCTGAGTGTCAAAATAATGGACTGATGCTGAGTGTCAAAATAATGGACTAAGGGTAGGTGTCAAAATAATGGACTGATGCTAAGTGTCAAAATAATGGACTGATGCTGAGTGTCAAAATAGTGGACTGATGCTGAGTGTCAAAATAATGGACTAATGCTGAGTGTCAAAATAATGGACTGATGCTGAGTGTCAAAATAATGGACTAATGCTGAGTGTCAAAATAATGGACTAATGCTGAGTGTCAAAATAATGGACTGATGCTGAGTGTCAAAATAATGGACTGATGCTGGGTGTCAAAATAATGGACTAATGCTGAGTGTCAAAATAATGGACTAATGCTGAGTGTCAAAATAATGGACTAATGCTGGGTGTCAAAATAATGGACTGATGCTGGGTGTCAAAATAATGGACTGATGCTGAGTGTCAAAATAATGGACTAATGCTGAGTGTCAAAATAATGGACTGATGCTGGGTGTCAAAATAATGGACTAATGCTGGGTGTCAAAATAATGGACTGATGCTGAGTGTCAAAATAATGGACTGATGCTGAGTGTCAAAATAATGGACTGATGCTGGGTGTCAAAATAATGGACTGATGCTGGGTGTCAAAATAATGGACTGATGCTGAGTGTCAAAATAATGGACTGATGCTGGGTGTCAAAATAATGGACTGATGCTGGGTGTCAAAATAATGGACTGATGCTGAGTGTCAAAATAATGGACTGATGCTGAGTGTCAAAATAATGGACTGATGCTGAGTGTCAAAATAATGGACTGATGCTGAGTGTCAAAATAATGGACTGATGCTGAGTGTCAAAATAATGGACTGATGCTGGGTGTCAAAATAATGGACTGATGCTGAGTGTCAAAATAATGGACTGATGCTGAGTGTCAAAATAATGGACTAATGCTGGGTGTCAAAATAATGGACTGATGCTGAGTGTCAAAATAATGGACTAATGCTGGGTGTCAAAATAATGGACTGATGCTGAGTGTCAAAATAATGGACTGATGCTGAGTGTCAAAATAATGGACTAATGCTGGGTGTCAAAATAATGGACTAATGCTGGGTGTCAAAATAATGGACTAATGCTGAGTGTCAAAATAATGGACTAATGCTGGGTGTCAAAATAATGGACTGATGCTGAGTGTCAAAATAATGGACTGATGCTGAGTGTCAAAATAATGGACTGATGCTGAGTGTCAAAATAATGGACTAATGCTGGGTGTCAAAATAATGGACTGATGCTGAGTGTCAAAATAATGGACTGATGCTGAGTGTCAAAATAATGGACTGATGCTGGGTGTCAAAATAATGGACTAATGCTGAGTGTCAAAATAATGGACTGATGCTGAGTGTCAAAATAATGGACTGATGCTGAGTGTCAAAATAATGGACTGATGCTGAGTGTCAAAATAATGGACTAATGCTGAGTGTCAAAATAATGGACTGATGCTGAGTGTCAAAATAATGGACTGATGCTGAGTGTCAAAATAATGGACTGATGCTGAGTGTCAAAATAATGGACTGATGCTGAGTGTCAAAATAATGGACTGATGCTGAGTGTCAAAATAATGGACTAATGCTGAGTGTCAAAATAATGGACTGATGCTGAGTGTCAAAATAATGGACTAATGCTGAGTGTCAAAATAATGGACTAAGGGTAGGTGTCAAAATAATGGACTGATGCTGAGTGTCAAAATAATGGACTAATGCTGAGTGTCAAAATAATGGACTAAGGGTAGGTGTCAAAATAATGGACTGATGCTGAGTGTCAAAATAATGGACTGGTGCTGAGTGTCAAAATAATGGACTGATGCTGAGTGTCAAAATAATGGACTGATGCTGAGTGTCAAAATAATGGACTGATGCTGAGTGTCAAAATAATGGACTGATGCTGAGTGTCAAAATAATGGACTAATGCTGAGTGTCAAAATAATGGACTGATGCTGAGTGTCAAAATAATGGACTGATGCTGAGTTTCAAAATAATGGACTAATGCTGAGTGTCAAAATAATGGACTGATGCTGAGTGTCAAAATAATGGACTAATGCTGAGTGTCAAAATAATGGACTGATGCTGAGTGTCAAAATAATGGACTGATGCTGAGTGTCAAAATAATGGACTGATGCTGGGTGTCAAAATAATGGACTAATGCTGAGTGTCAAAATAATGGACTAATGCTGAGTGTCAAAATAATGGACTGATGCTGGGTGTCAAAATAATGGACTAAGGGTAGGTGTCAAAATAATGGACTCATGTTACATTTCAAAATAATAGGCTAATGGTAGGTGTCAAAATAATGGACTAAGGGTAGGTGTCAAAATAATGGACTAAGGGTAGGTGTCAAAATAATGGACTCATGTTACATTTCAAAATAATAGGCTAAGGGTAGGTGTCAAAATAATGGACTCATGTTACATTTCAAAATAATAGGCTAAGGGTAGGTGTCAAAATAATGGACTAAGGGTAGGTGTCAAAATAATGGACTAAGGGTAGGTGTCAAAATAATAGGCTAAGGGTAGGTGTCAATATGTTGGACTCATGTTACATTTCAAAATAATAGGCTACGGGTAGGTGTCAAAATAATGGACTAATGTTACATGTCAAAATAATGGTCTAACGCTGCCTGTCAAAATAATGGGCCAAGACAACTTCCTTTCAGCACAAACATTAGCCTTCAGTCCTCGTCTCTCAAGCGTCCCCGCGGCCTCAACGCCTCAGTCAGCCTTGCTTCTCTATGCAATGACGCGGCTCATAATGCTGATTTAAACATCTCATCCATTATAGCTGTCCCGGGCCGTGTTACCCTCGCCGCGGACAAATATTAATAGGAAAAAAAAGCATTCCTCAAATAAGATAATGTTTTACTCTTAGTGACATCGGGTTTAATATATTTTTGCAAGCCTCGCCGACATATCGCGAACAACTGTCACACGCTTGTACCAGAATACTTATACGGCGACATTGCGTGGTGGGGGGGAAGGGGGAGTGCTGGGGGGAGGGGGGTGTTGAAGGACAAACTATTATATATCGTTTTTCTGTGGGGCGAGTAAAGGGAGACAATAGTTCAGTGTCAGTGTTCGTACATGAATAATACTTGTAGGCTGCTTTGTTTTGAACCCGTTTGATTTATCGGCTCAGTGTGTGTGAACAAATAAACAGCGTGTACTGACTGGGTGGGCGCGGGCTGTCGCGGGCTTATTTGTACCGTAAAACGCGACAGTTCAAGGTTAGACGAGAAGCTGAAAAAACGCTACGAAGATTGAATACTGATGCGCCAAAGAATTATCAAGTATGTTTTGAAGCGCGTCTTCATATACTCCGCTCTTGAAATAGTTTGCCATGGAAAGGATTACAGTAGGCGAAAGGTTGCTCCAGAGTTTATCAGTGACAGAGATGAGGTTATGAAGATACTAATTAAATCTTTCAGTGGTATCAAGTACGTTTTTAAACGCGTCTTCATATACTCCGTTATTGAAATAGTTTGCCATAGGAAGGATTACAGTAGGCGAAAGGTTGCTCCAGAGTTTATCAGTGACAGAGATGAAGGAGTGAAGATACTGATTAAGCCTTTCAGTAGCAGGGTTGACAAATATTCAAACAGAGGGTCAGGGAACTAAACCTCATGCTGTCCTGTAGGAAAAGCTGTTTGCCGTCTTGACAAATATATGATCACTGCTACGTGAATTTATAAGCGAAAGAGTGAAAAAGACTGATTAACTTCCCTTAGCAAGTTAGGCAAACACACAAACGCTACACTTATTGAAAAGAAGACTAAGGCTGATAATGTGGGGCAGGGAAAGCTTTTTACATTGTTTACTTCACAGGCAAGCTTAGTAAACAAGTACGTAGACTCTTCTTATGGAGTGAATGAGTGAAAGCGATGAAGGAGCGAAGACATTGACAATCTCTTCCCTTAGTAAGTTAGGCAAGCAGACAAACAACACCTATCGAGAGGTAGACTAAACAGATTTTGGCGTGTGGATATTGCTACTTCATAAAAAGGCTACGTAATGAGCTAGAGTTAGTTAATGACTCCATTAGTTACTCCACTTAATTACTCCATAGATAGGCAAACACAAGCAATGGATATCGAGAGGGAGTCTAAGATTGATTTTGTCGTGTTGAGAAAGTTGTTGGCATCGTTACTCTGTTGATAGACTTAGTAAACAGATACATAAACACTACTTTCTGAGCGGTAGGTTAAAGTTGAGCCTCTCTGTCCTGAAGGGAATGTTGTTTACTCTCTTGCTGAAGGGGAGTGACTGTTAGCACCGGCAAGACACTCGGGCAATCTTCACTATATTACATTGAATAGGACATGTTTGTGAGCTATGAAGAATTGATCGTTTGCCAGAATATTCTTTGACAAATTTATGACTCTGTAAAACCGGCTCCCCAGTCTCACGTTACTACACTTTATATTGAACTAAATGTTGCAGAAAAACCACGAGGCTTCCCACGATGCGACCTCAACCATCATTACATTTCATTACATTTTCTCTCTCATTTTGCTTGCGACCTCCCTTCACTAGCCGCTGTGTTATGGGAAGGCGTGCTCAGTCCTTCACAGCACAGTTCAATGGCCTCAACCCCGCCTTCAGTGGCTATTCTTTACCTGTATCCGCAATAACAGAGACACAGTAACATTAACACAATCTCTCGTTTTTTAGGCGGTCGTGAGGTGGTTCTTTGCAGTTGAACTAGACGGCGGGTGACTCTTCCTCGCTCTCACACTGTTCAATGGCTTCTGTTATTCGCAGGACAAACAAGAGTCTGCTTTACGCTGTTCTGATAAAAGAAAAAAAAAACACGATGCCAGAAGAGAGGTCACTTTCGGGTGGAAGAGGTCAATTTCGGGTAGGGTGCTAACAGTCAGTTATATTACATACTCGCTGCTTTCGACACTCATAATGACGAGGCCTTCTGTTCACTATGTCATGCGTGAGTGTTAGGAGAGGTCACGGCTCCCTTACCTCACCTAGCTCACCTTTGCTCAATAATTTCTTACTTATTATGTCTTATCTTTTTTTTTTCTATTCTTTCTCTTCATTAATTTTTCTTCCTCCATTCTCACTTACATTTGTTTACTAATTATCCCTTCATCTTTTTTTTCTCTAATTCTTATCTTCATTTACTTTTCATATCCATTTTCATTTATTTTTCCTTACTTATAATCACATCAGTTTTTTCTCTATTCCTTCTCTTTATTTACATTTCTTTCCTCTAATCTCACTTACTTCTGTTTACTTATCATTTCCTCTCTTTCTCTACTCCTTCTTTTCATTTACTTTACTTATCCATTCATGTACTTTTCCTTACTAATAATTATTTCAGCCTTTTCTCTAGTCCTTCTCTTCCTTTTCTCTTCCTCCATTCCCACTTATTTCTGCTCACTTATTATTATTATTTCGGCTTTTTTCTCTATTCCTTCTTTTCTTATATATTTTCCCGTCCTTTCTTTCACTCTCCTTACTCTCCTATTACTTTAAAATCACTCCCCATGTCAACTCCACGATGGCGGAGTGGCTAGCGCATCCGATTCACAAAGGTAATGGGTCAGGGTTCGTTCCCCTCTCAAGGCTGGATATTAGATGAAGTGTATTTCTTTTTTTATTATTATTGTTTTTTTTTTTTAGCCTTTATCAACCTTACGACTTACACCACACGACTTGTATACCCCCGCTGGGACCTTGATCCTGTTCGTCACGTGACCCCTGCAACCCTGAGTTCGTTCGTTCGTTCGTTCCTTCTCTCTTTTCTTTTTTCTCTTTTTCTTTCTTTTTTCTTACTTCTTTCTTCTTTCTTTTTCATCTCTTTTCTTCTTTTGATCCTTGTCTCTTTTCTCGTTTTCTTCTCTTCTTTCTTTTTCCTTTCTTTCCTCTCGTATTTTTTTTCTTTTCGTATTTTTTTCCTTTTATTCTCTCTCTCTCTCTCTCTCTCTCTCTCTCTCTCTCTCTCTCTCTCTCTCTCTCTCTCTCTCTCTCTCTCTCTCTCTCTCTCTCTCTCTCTCTCTCTCTCTCACACACACACACACACACACTATTCCCCTTCCTCCCTCCCACACTCCCACCATCTCTCCCTCCCCCTCTCTCTCTCTCTCTCTCTCTCTCTCTCTCTCTCTCTCTCTCTCTCTCTCTCTCTCTCTCTCTCTCTCTCTCTCTCTCTCTCTCTCTCTCTCTCTCTCTCTCTCTCTCTCTCTCTCTCTCTCACACACACACACACACACACTTTTCCCCTCCCTCCCTCCCACACTCCCACCATCTCTCCCTCTCTCTCTCTCTCTCTCTCTCTCTCTCTCTCTCTCTCTCTCTCTCTCTCTCTCTCTCTCTCTCTCTCTCTCTCTCTCTCTCTCTCACACACACACACACACACACACACACACACACACCATTCCCCTCCCTCCCTCCCACACTCCCACCATCTCTCCCTCCCCCTCCCTCCCTCTCTCTCTCTCTGCTCCCCCAACCACCCCCTCTTAATCCCAGGCCACCCACACCGCCGTAATCCCTTCCACCCTTGATAATGGGTCTTCCCTCCCTTCCATTTAGCCCATTGCATCCCCTCCCTCTCCCCTCCCTCCCCCCTCTGTTTGCCCCACTTTGACCGCTCTCACACACAACCCCAAGGCACCTTCTCTCTCTCTCTCTCTCTCTCTCTCTCTCTCTCTCTCTCTCTCTCTCTCTCTCTCTCTCTCTCTCTCTCTCTCTCTCTCTCTCTCTCTCTCTCTCTCTCTCTCTCTCTCTCTCTCTCTCTCTCTCTCTCTCTCTCTCTCTCTCTCTCTCTCTCTCTCTCTCTCTTGTTGGTTTCTTGCTCTTCCAAATGTTACTTCTTTGTTTGGTCTCCTTGTTACAGTCACCCCATGTTTATAAGTTCCTCCTCTCCCTTCCTCTCCTCTTCTGTTACTCTCTTTCTTTCTTCCTCTTACCCAGCTCTCATTCTCCTCCTCCTCCTCCTCCTCCTCTCCTTCTTCCTCTTTTTTTCTTTTTCTTCTCTTTTTTCTTCTCTTTTTCTTTTTTTTTCTTCTTCCTCTTCCTTCTCCTCCTCCTTCAGTCTCCTTCTCTTTTTTCCCTTCCGCCTTCTTACGTCTTCTTCCAAATGTAGAGTCGTTGTCATTCTTTCAATTGGCTCTTTTATTTCCCCTTTGTCAGCATTCTTTATTATCTTTCCTATGTCTCCTCCTTTTTACCTTTTTCTTTGAGTTCTTCTTTTTCTCATTTACTGTTTTTTTTCTTCTTTTGCTTCTTTTCTTATTTTTTTCTTTGTCTTCTTTCTTCTTTTTCTTCTTCTTTTTCTCCAGGTTATTCTTCTTCCCTTTGATAACTTCCACCTCCTCCTCCTCCTCATTACTATTACTATATTGTAACGTAAGATAATCAACGTATACTTATTAGCGTATATTCATCAGTGTCTATAAATTAACGTGCATTTATTTCTAACGGTGCTGGTATCACTATGTCATTCTCGGTTATAGAATTGAAACGTTTACCCGATTTACCATTTCCCATTATTTCTTCCTCCGTTGTGTAAGTTCTTGCCTCTAAATAATAAAAGGTCGTGACTCATTTGTTCCTTTTTTTGTTTCCGTCGTGTTTGTCTTTTTTCGTTTCCGTCGTAAAGGAATCCCCAATTTGTTAACTTTTTTTGCTGGCTCATCTTTCCCATATTTTTTCTCTCCCTCTCCAGCAAACCCCGCCTCGTGTAGCTTTCATTAGCCGTGCGTGTCCCTCAGTTCCTCCACAGGAGTGTAGGTCATGGGTTCCCAAGTTGTCTGGGTTAGCAGCTCACGAGCGAAATTAAAATTGGCTCTTTTGTAGTCTGGAATCTTGGACGTGTTTTCGGTGAGTTCATGGTCTGTTCTGATATTTAGGCGGATTAGGTGATGGTCGCAACCATCCAGCTTTTCGCCGACTTGACATTCACATGTGAGATCTGAATCACTCACGAGTACTAGGTCTAATATGTTATTTTCCCTCGTCGGTTGGGTAACAATCTGAGTAAGAAAAGTGTCTTCTAACATTTCGAGCAATCTGTTACCCTCCCGATCTCCAATCATCGTGGTCCAGTCAATGTTGGCACAGTTAAAGTCCCCGATAATGACTGATTGTTTGTTTTGCGTTACGGTGTGGATTTCTTCGTACAGCGCTTCGTCGTCCGCTTCTTGTTGCTTTGGAGGTCTGTAAACGGTTCCAATCGTTATTTTGTTGTGCTTGCTAGTCTCCAGTTCAACATATACTGTGTCATATTTCTCTGAGTCTCCTTTGGTTACTTCCACGGCAGGGTATTTGTTCTTGACGTAACAGATAACACCTCCTCCTTTCTTGTGAAGTCTGTTTTTTGTAGAAGCTCTCGTAGCCTGGAATTGAGAATTCGGTCATTAGGTGGTCAGAGGTGGCCCACGTTTCGGTGATGGCAATCACGTCCGGACTTTCTACGTCAACGTAGGCAAGTAACTCATCCCGTTTGGGTATTAAGCTCCGCGTTGGTGTATAGGACAGAAATGTCCTTCTTGACTTCAGTGCTTCGAGGCACAGTAGTCCGGTGTCTGCGTGTGTTTTCTGTTGGGGGCGTTGGTGTATGATGGGCGGGCTCTACTGGTTGGTTGTTTACAATACTTTGGTGCCCCTCCCGCGTTCGGAGTTTTTTGAGTACAAAAGTACTTCCTCGTTCAGCAGCCTACCAAGCCGTGCTGAGCCAATCGCATTGAGGTGAAGACCGTCAGGACGGAAAAGGTCGGGGATATCATAGAAATGATCCCACTGATTTGCGAACGAAGCTTCCTCTTCCTGGCAGAGGTGCTTCAGTCTGTTGTTGATGTTTGACGCCTTTCTGTGGAAGCCTGTGAAGGCGTTGATTCTCGGAAGAATCCCGGAGACAATGATGTGGCGTGACTTCTCCTTGTAGCGGCGGATTACTCGTCGGTAGTCGGCTAAAATTTCCTCCGTGCGCGTTGTTTGAACGTTGTTCGTGCCAGCGTGCAAAACAAAGAGTGTGTCCTGTTCCGTGCGGTCTGAGACGAGGTCTGCCGCTTCTTCTATATCTTGTAGTTTTGCACCAGGAATACAGTAGCGTCTCCTGTTCTTGATACTTCGTCCACAGAACTCAGTCAGTTGTTCTCTAACAATGCTGTCACCCACCAGTTTTATGTTAACCTTGTTGTTGACCCTTGATCCGTTGAAGTGTGATCCGTCTTCACAGGAGACGGCTGGGAGGATTGTCTTCCGTCTACGCCTGTACGCTAGCGAGGAGAAGGAGGAGGAGAAGGAGGAGGAGGAGGAGGAGGAGGAGGAGGAGGAGGAGGAGGAGGAGGAGGAGGAGGAGGAGGAGGAGGAGGAGGAGGAGGAGGAGGAGGAGGAGGAGGAGGAGGAGGAGGAGGAGGAGGGGGAGGAGGAGGAGGGGGAGGAGGAATATGAGGAGGAGGAGGAACACAAACACAAAGATACACAAAGAAAGAACAAGCAACAGCAGACCTGCTGGTCCTTACGAGGTTGTTTGTGACAAGCTACACTAACTATCTAATCAAAGGTGGAAGATGAAGGACAGCAAAGGCGAAGGCTCCTCCCCACCCCCCCATCCCTCCAGCCAAAGCTGGCAGGAAAGGAAAAAGAACCATGCAGCATGGAAAAACTGCATGGAATTTATGTAGGAAAGAGGAAAGAACTACCATTACTGCTACCACTAACCGGGCGATAAAAGCGGACAAGGACACCAGTATTCGAAAGAACGTAACGTTATTACGACAATGAGTAATATCTTAGTTGCTGGTTGGATTCAAAACACTTGTCTAATCTATTCTTGAAGGCCGTAACTGTTGTACTATCAACGACATCACAAGGTAGAGAGTTCCAAACATTAACAACTCGATTGAAGAAGAAGTGTTTAGCTTCGTGTGACGAGAATCTTTTACCACTTATCTTCAAATTGTGATTTCTTCTTGTTCTATTTGATCGATCAATTGTAAAGTAATCTTCCGCATTAATATCACTGAATCCTTTGAACATTTTAAACACTTCTATTAGATCGCCTCGCATTCTTCGTTTTGATAGGCTGAATAAATTTACTTCTTTAAGCCTTTGTTCATATGACAAATTTCTCAACCTAGGAATCATCTTTGTTACTCTTCGTTGGACCCGTTCCAACTTTTCTATGTCTTTTCTGTAGTAGGGAGACCAAAACTGTACACAGTACTCTAGACGGGGTCGAACCAACGAATTATACAGTTTTAATATTACTTTTTCCGATTTATTATTAAAGACTCGTCCGACGAAGCCAACCAATTTGTTTGCAGTTTTAACTACCTCTGAACAATGCTGACTGGGCTTTAAATCGCTTGATATAGTGATTCCAAGATCCTTTTCTTTACTTACTGCAGAAAGTTGTTGGCCAATCATTACGTACCGAACGCGATTGTTATTTTTTCCGATGTGCAACACTTTACATTTGTCAACGTTAAATTTCATTTGCCATTGATTGGCCCAACGTGCAAGTCGATCTATTTCTGATTGTAAAGCTTCTTCGTCGAGTGTCGCAGTTACTTTACTAGCAATTTTTGTGTCATCAGCAAATTTTGATACTTTGCAAGTGAGCCCATCATCGATATCATTAACATAAATTAAGAAGAGCATGGGGCCAAGCACTGATCCTTGAGGTACGCCGCTTTTGACATCGAGCCAGTTAGATGTAACACCGTTTAGAACTACTCTCTGCTTCCGCTCAGAGAGCCAGTCCACAAGCTAATTGTGAATGTTACCCGAGATACCGTGCGCCAGTAGTTTGCTGAGCAATCGTTGGTGGGGGACCTTATCAAATGCCTTTTGAAAATCCAGATATATGATATCTACTGATCTGCTTTCATCGAACACCTCAAAAATATAGTGAAAAAAAATCAAGTAAGTTAGTTAAACACGAACGTTTACTACGGAAGCCATGTTGCGAATTATTTATTATATTATTTTCTTCGAAGAATTTCACCATATTGTCGCGAATGATAATCTCCATTAACTTACAAACAATAGATGTCAGGCTAATTGGTCGATAGTTTCCTGGATGAGACTTGTCCCCCTTTTTGAAAATTGGTGTGACATTTGCAAGTTTCCAATCCGACGGAACTTTTCCAGCTGTTAAAGATTTATTGAATATGATGGAGAGCGGTTTACAAATTTGATTTTTGATTTCTTTTAATACCCTAGGGGTAATTTTGTCTGGACCAGGAGCTTTGCTTACTTTAATCTTTTCAATTGTGCGTAAAATGTCACATCTTTTCGGCCCTTCTAACCTCCGGCGGTTGAGGTGATAAACAATCTTCGTCGGTAAATACGGATGCGAAAAAGTTATTTAGGATTGTAGCCATTTCATTTTCATCGTTCGTGTGGTTACCATTTTCATTAGCAAGCGGTCCGAGGGAGGAGGGGAAGCGAAGGAAGCCTATTTCATGCTTGAGTCTGCGGGTCATCCATTTGGGGTCGTTATTTTCCTTCCTACGTGCTTGGTAAGGTATATGCTGTCTCTGACCCTCTGCAATTTCTCTAACTAAATTATTGTAGGTCATTTCTACATGGTTCCCCTGTCTTTCCGGTTCCAGCCCTGAGATCTGGCCCTCATCCAGCCCTAAGGTTTCCCAATTTACCTCCTCAAGGTGTCTTCTGAGCCCCTCATAATCAGCTCTTCTAAAGTCGGGCACCAACACAGGGTTGAGTTCATGGGTCACCGCCCAGTCTAATTTAAACCTAATTTCCTTGTGATCACTGCCACCTAATTCTCCCTCAACATCTAGCTCGCTGATCATATACTCGGTGTTAGTTAAGGCCAAGTCCAGAATGTTGTTACCCCTGGTGGGCTCTGTTACTGTCTGCTTGAGAAAATTATCTTGTATTACTTTCAGAAAATCCTCAGACTCTAGATCACCCACAACGCCTTCCCAATCTATATTCCTATAGTTAAAATCCCCCATTATGCAGACATTTTTGCTCCTGCTCGCCCTGCCTACCTCTTGTAGTAATATATCAGTCTCCTGTCTGCTGAGGTTGGGTGGCCTGTAAAGATCCCCTAGAATTAGTTTGTCCTTCCCTTTGTGGACGTCCACCCAAACTGATTCTGAGTCGCTATTTGTTTGAATAGAGTTGTTAGCGGAACATTTAAGTGTGTCTTTAACACTAAGTGCCACCCCCCCTCCCCTTCTTCCCTTTCTATCTTTGTGAAACATCTGGTAACCATCTATTTCATATTCAGACACAAAGTTTTTGTTGGCAGTATCCACCCATGTTTCCGTGATAGCTATAATGTCGAATTTCTCGACACATGCTTTCCCCCTCAGTAGATCTATCTTGTTCCTGAGACTCCTACTGTTGGTGTAATAAGCCGTTAGCCCATCCTTTCTTATATCCTTTCGATTTCTCCTGCGCCCCCTGGTCCCAGTCTGCTATGCATTGACAGGCCCTCCCCCCTCGCCTACTCTAAAAAATTATGTAGGGTGCTAAGTGATCGCTCGAGGGAGTTTGCGAGAACCTTCACCCCCTGGAGTGACAGATGTACGCCATCCTTGGCATACAAGGTGGCTTTATTGTAGAAGAGGTCCCAATTGTCAAGGAAAAGCCAACCATTTCGCTTACAGTGGGCCGCTAGCCTGCTGTTTACTGCTAAGGCTCTGGAAAGCCATCCCTCTCCTCGGCAAAACCCCACAAACAGCCGGCACCCCCCCGAAGTCCCTCACCTTAGCAAACGATTCCCTGAAGCGCCGAAATATCTCTTCGCTACCCACCTTACTGATGTCATTACCACCGTAACTGCAGAAGACGATTGGCTGTGTCCCCTCCCCTGCTAAAATTTCCTCCATTCTGTCAGATACGTGCTGGATGCCTGCCCCGGGAAAGCACACTCGAAGCCTATTTTCCTTATCCCTTGAACAAAAGTACCTGTCAATGAACCTGACTTGAGAGTCCCCAACCACCAGTACTTTCCTCTTATTAACTTTGTCAGTAGACGGAAGGGAAGCCGCTACAGGAGGAGAGGAGGGCAGCAGGGGAGGGAGGAGGAAGTGGAGGAGGAGGAGGAGGAGGAGGAGGAGGAGGAGGAGGAGGAGGAGGAGGAGGAGGAGGAGGAGGTGGAAGAAGGAGAGAGAGGAAGGAGATGACGTCGAAGGGGAGGGGAGGAGGAGGTGGCTGAGGTGGTGGCGGAGGTGGTGGGGGAGGCAGGGGAGGAGGGGAGAGGGAGGGAGGAGGAGGAGGAGGAGGAGGAGGAGGAGGAGGAGGACGATGAGTGGAAGAAGGAGAGAGAGGAAGAGGATGACGTCGACGTGGGAGGGGGGGAGGAGGTGTCTGAGGTGGTGGCGGAGGTGGTGGGGAGGCAGGGAGGAGGGGAGAGGGAGGGAGGCGGGGGAGGAGGAGGAGGCGGGGGAGGTAGTGGTAGCAGAGGAGGGGGGAGGTGATGTGGGGGAGGACAAGGAGAGAGAATGCGAGGAAGAGCAGGAAGAGACGGAAGGGAGGGAAGAGGTGGAGGAAAGGGGAGAGGGGGGTGATGAATGAGAGTCAGCGGCGGCAGAAGGGAAGGGAAGTATGGTGGGTGTGGAGAGGGGAGAAATCTTGTTCATTTCTGTAATTTGGACTGCAAAATTTTCCCTCTAAACAACACTACTTACTCTAGAACTAAATGTTCTGATAACCAAGTAATATACTGGCAAGGAAAAAAATGTTATATTCATATAACATGTATAATCTTCGTTTATGCAGGCTGCTGCTGTAATACATATTTTTACAAGATACACGGAAACTGGGTCAGGTATTTTATGAATATAAAATAAAAATTAACTAGATGAACTAGATTCGTTACTGTCAACAACAATACATTGTAACTGGTTTACCTCAAATTTAGGCGTCTGTTCTTACGTGCAAATTCATCAAGGACTTCATGATCAAGATTTGTGTCACAATGGACAGAGTAAGGCCAGTCCATTTAAACGACTGTCACTCACTGCGTTCCTAAGGTATGTTTTAAGCAATTTAAGGGCACTTAATAATCGCTCATTGGTGAAAGTGCTAACAGGCAGAGTTGAAAAATTTGCAATAGGGTGGAAAATTTTGGACGTGTGCCCAATTTTTTGGCACATGCTAATGTCTCAAGAACTTGCTTTGACCTCTCATGAGATTCACGACGCTTCCAATAACTTGCCCCCGTAGATATTCATCTTCAACGAGATCGGCATCTCCATCAAGAAATTTCCATAAAATTCAACTGCCTCCTTCAGTTTACCAAAGCCATTATCAACTGAAAAAGAGGGAACAAGATTTCCCAACAAAAAACTCCTAATGTGTTTAGATGCAAACCTTTCCCTAAGTTGTGCTATAGCAGTGTCCGAAAATGGGAGAAAAATAGCTCTTCGATAGTACTCCTATGGAGTTGCTGTTGTAGGGTTAGCCTTAATTATGTTTATGATGACCACTGATTGTTCAAGGCTTCTGGATGATATCTCCGTACCTTTCCTCAGCTTGGGCAAAAAGTTGGTTGAACTTATTTCCATCACGATAGGACTGAAATGCATCTATGCAGCTCTGTGTAGCTACACTTCCAAGAGCACCCATCAGTTCTTGTTGTGACCCCTGCAGCTTTTCTGGCAAGGGTTTAATGAAACTTAGAACTAAGGTGAGCACTTCCAAACTCATGAGAAAACTTGGGTCACTTATTGCTATAGATTAGACTTGGCTGCTGATTCTTCACCTAACGTGTTTTGCAGTAATTATTCTTAATCATTATTTCATTATCTACCTACCTGATTAACTGAATTATCCGGGCATCAGCCGAGTCAGTAATGACTTTCCTACATTACATAGAGTACGTACGTGAAGCGTCTTCTGGCGTTTTGTGACCAGGGAGGAAATATGTAAAGAATGGAAAGACACAAATCCCAAGCCTGCGTGAATTCAAGAAATGACACACGCTGTAGAAAAAAAGTATTACATAAACAGAAAATGAAGTCTATCAATCATAATTTTTAGAAATTTGGAATTTGTGGTCAGAAAATATTATACGGATAACATGAATAGGCTACGGCCACGTGAGCCTACGTCGTCAATGAATGTCTCTCAAAATAGATCACCTGGGCCCGTATCCTCACGAGCTATTAACTTTTACTCTTAAAGTTACTATCAAAGTTAATAGTTTCAATTTATTAAGAGTAACAGCTATCCTCGTCAACTTTGAGTGTAAGTATTAGCAAATCCTGGCTACTATTATCTTCTTCTTTATGGCGGGCTCGTTGCTAAGGACGCCTCCGTGCAAAACGTAAACATCCGACATATCTCCCCTCCTGCGTCACAACTTGCTCTGCTGAAATTACCGCACCATAACCACGTCATCTGCCCCAATGAGCACATCTACGGGCCGGAGAACCAGCGCAGAAAAGGAGTAAGTTTAATTGGTCGCCAGATGAAACGGTCTTCTTACGTCAAATTCATGAAAAAATACGTACAATCAGAGGGTGTTATGGGAAGAGCATCACCCCTGAGGATAAGAAGAGAGCGTGGACTGAAGTGGCAGAAGCTGTAACAAGGTTGGTAATCACATAGTCATGCTTCAGTTAGCTTACAAACTAACCTAACCTAATCAAGTGGGTATTTTTTGCATAATAACACAACCACTGACCTTCCAAACAGAACATACCTTTTCATTCTGTATCTGAATAGTTTCATTATGACCATTTCTGCCACAACCCCCTCTCCCTCAACAACCTAACATAGCTAAACCTAACCATGCCAAACCTGCCCCGTCCTACCGAACACATCCTAACTTAACATGCCAAGTTTGTTGGGGGGTAAGAGGGGGTTGGTATAGATAGTTAAGGCATATTTGACCTTTTTTTATTTTTTATTATTTTTCATTTGTTTATTATTTTTTTTATTGGGGGCGGGGGGGGTGATGCTAGGCATGCCAGACTATGGACACTTTTACAAATACTTTATGTCAAGACTATATGGGAATAGGTAAGTTTCGTGAGAATGGTAAAGTAAGATTAAAATAGTATATTTATAGCATTGGTCAAACAGATTATGGTGATATAATGTTAGATTGGAATGTACTCAAGATAATGAGATTAAGGTTAACGCTTTTATTTTGTTTGTTACATATTCACACGTTCATGATTCAAGTAACTTGCAAACTAACCTAACCTCGTCAAATGGGTATTTTTGTATACAAACACAACCACAGAGTTTCCAAACAGAACATACTTTTTCCTACTGCTCCATGTGAATAGCATTATCATGACCATTTCTGCTGCAACCCCCACTCCCTCAACAATCTATTTTTTTTTTATTATTATGTTGTTGCCTATTGCGCCATCTAACATAACTAAACCAACTCCTGCTAAACCTGTCCTACCTAGCACGTCCTAACCTAACATGGTAGGTCCCCAAGTTTGTTAGGGTGGAAAGGGGGTTAGTATAAGAGAGTCAAGTCATATTTACCTGTTATTTTATTTATTCCTTATTTAGATTTTTTTTGGGGGGTGGGTGGGTTGGGCATGCCAGGCTCTCAACACTTTTACAAGTATTTTATGTTAAGAGTATATCGGAATAGGTAGATTTGATGAGAATGGTAAAGTAAGATTAAAATATTATTTTGATAGCATTGGTCAAACAGTTTCTGGTGATATAATGTTAGGTTAGAAGTACTCAAAAGAATGGAATTAAGATTAATGCTTTGAATTTTTTTGTATAGCTGTATTGTGTAATATCCTCCTACTTAGAAAAGCATTTTAGAAAAGTAGGTAATGAAAAATAGTATTTTGGCCATGTTCATAACAACTAAAAGTTAATGTCTTATGATGCATGAGAAAACTTTACTATAGATTAGACTTGGCTGCTGATTCTTCACCTAACGTGTTTTGCAGTAATTATTCTTAATCATTATTTCATTATCTACCTACCTGATTAACTGAATTATCCGGCATCAGCCGAGTCAGTAATGACTTTCCTACATTACATAGAGTACGTACGTGAAGCGTCTTCATGTTTTGTGACCAGGGAGGAAATATGTAAAGAATGGAAAGACACAAATCCCAAGCCTGCGTGAATTCAAGAAATGACACACGCTGTAGAAAAAAGTATTACATAAACAGAAAATGAAGTCTATCAATCATAATTTTTAGAAATTTGGAATTTGTGGTCAGAAAATATTATACGGATAACATGAATAGGCTACGGCCACGTGGAGCCTACGTCGTCAACGAATGTTTCTCAAAATAGATCACCTGGGCCCGTATCCTCACGAGCTATTAACTTTTACTCTTAAAGTTACTATCAAGTTAATAGTTTCAATTTATTAAGAGTAACAGCTATCCTCGTCAACTTTGAGTGTAAGTATTAGCAAATCCTGGCTACTATTATCTTCTTCTTCTTCTTCTTATGGCGGGCTCGTTGCTAAGGACGCCTCCGTGCAAAACGTAAACATCCGACATGAATTAAGTATATTTCAAAAGAAAAAAAGAAAAGATGTATAAATATACAGAAACATAATAAATGGCAAACACAAGAAAATACTGAGTTTTAGAAGCAGCCTCCAAGGCTGTTTCTTACTCCGTCACTGTAGCAGATAGAAGCAGCCTCAAGGTTGCTTTTATCTGTCACTGTCAATACCCCTTATCTCCCCTCCTGCGTCACAACGCTCTGCTGAAATTACCGCACCATAACCACGTCATCTGCCCCAATGATCTACGGGCCGGAGAACCAGCGCAGAAAAGGAGTAAGTTTAATTGGTCGCCAGATGAAACGGTCTTCTTACGTCAAATTCATGAAAAAATACGTACAATCAGAGGGTGTTATGGGAAGAGCATCACCCCTGAGGATAAGAAGAGAGCGTGGACTGAAGTGGCAGAAGCTGTAACAAGGTTGGTAATCACATAGTCATGCTTCAGTTAGCTTACAAACTAACCTAACCTAATCAAGTGGGTATTTTTTGCATAATAACACAACCACTGACCTTCCAAACAGAACATACCTTTTCATTCTGTATCTGAATAGTTTCATTATGACCATTTCTGCCACAACCCCCTCTCCCTCAACAACCTAACATAGCTAAACCTAACCATGCCAAACCTGCCCCGTCCTACCGAACACATCCTAACTTAACATGCCAAGTTTGTTGGGGGGGAAGAGGGGGTTGGTATAGATAGTTAAGGCATATTTGACCTCTTTTTATTTTTTTATTATTTTTCATTTGTTTATTATTTTTTGATTGGGGCGGGGGGTGATGCTAGGCATGCCAGACTATGGACACTTTTACAAATACTTTATGTCAAGACTATATGGGAATAGGTAAGTTTCGTGAGAATGGTAAAGTAAGATTAAAATAGTATATTTATAGCATTGGTCAAACAGATTATGGTGATATAATGTTAGATTGGAATGTACTCAAGATAATGAGATTAAGGTTAACGCTTTTATTTTGTTTGTTACATATTCACACGTTCATGATTCAAGTAACTTGCAAACTAACCTAACCTCGTCAAATGGGTATTTTTGTATACAAACACAACCACAGAGTTTCCAAACAGAACATACTTTTTCCTACTGCTCCATGTGAATAGCATTATCATGACCATTTCTGCTGCAACCCCCACTCCCTCAACAATCTTTTTATTTTTTTAATTTTTTTTACGTTGTTGCCTATTGCGCCATCTAACATAACTAAACCAACTCCTGCTAAACCTGTCCTACCTAGCACGTCCTAACCTAACATGGTAGGTCCCCAAGTTTGTTAGGGTGGAAAGGGGGTTAGTATAAGAGAGTCAAGTCATATTTACCTGTTATTTTATTTATTCCTTATTTAGATTTTTTTTGGGGGGTGGGTGGGTTGGGCATGCCAGGCTCTCAACACTTTTACAAGTATTTTATGTTAAGACTATATCGGAATAGGTAGATTTGATGAGAATGGTAAAGTAAGATTAAAATATTATTTTGATAGCATTGGTCAAACAGTTTCTGGTGATATAATGTTAGGTTAGAAGTACTCAAAAGAATGGAATTAAGATTAATGCTTTGAATTTTTTTGTATAGCTGTATTGTGTAATATCCTCCTACTTAGAGAAAAGCATTTTAGAAAAGTAGGTAATGAAAAGTAGTATTTTTGGCCATGTTCATAACAACTAAAAAGTTAATGTCTTATGATGCATGTAAATAAAATACCGGTACTGATTTAGATTTCCATCACAGCATGTATTAAATGTTATTGGAGAAGGTATGGGAAATAAATAGCATGCCATAGTGAAACGATTAAGATACTCGCTTTACATTTATACCTTGACAGTGCCTTCCCTGGGAGTGGACCCCGTACGCAGGATGACTGTGAGAGGCGTTGGTACAACGTACAACAAAAATCAAAGCCTCGCATTACCAAGTGCAAGAATGAGCAGCGGCAGACTGGTATTTTTTTTAGTTGTTATGTCTTTAAATGTAAAACTTATATTAGTTAGTTTTTTATGTGCTCACAGAATGCAGCTATACTGGCCACAATGCCTTTATTTCAGCTTAAAGTTAATAAGTTCATAGCAGTGAACTGTATATTTTATATATAATTTTTTTTGATGTTCATCTGTCAATGACTATCAATCTATCGAAATACCTTGGCTATCTTCCCCCAATGAAGGGTTTTAGCCAAGACAGGCACACACACTCACACACTCACACTCATGTCCACCACTCTCAGCTGCACAGCCCCTGAGGGAGTAAAAAAGGCCCTCACTGCATGGGGGATTAGCTGCACAGTTCAGACAGGGAACTTCCACACCAAGGCCTCACAGCATACACTGGTTTACCCCTGCCCCTTCATAACAATGACATTTCCCCCAGCACCTGAGTGCCCCACACGTGTGGCACCACAGATACGCAGACATTAACTGTGGTAGATAAACTGGTGGATGACATCATAGGCTGCTCGTCTCATGTATTTGAAGGGTACCAGAGCCACTCAGCATTGACACAGCTGATGATGTGTTAGGATAGGACAGCAGCAACAGTCAAGCAGCAGTGAAATATTGACTGGCCTGTATGTTATGGGGAAAAACTTTTATATTCTCATTAAAACAATTTATTAATCACTCTTAAATTCATATTCTTTGTAGATACACACTTTATCAGTCAATTATTTTACAACCAATAACAAATAGTGGAATATTTCTGTTAATAAGTAATATTTCACCTTTAAGATCCTTTTTCTTCAACTACGTACCTATTTAACCCATCCGCATGATTGGCATGGATTTGGCTTCCACTGCTAGCCTGGTTACATAATAGTCCCAGGTCTTTCTCTGCCTCTGCGGTGGATAGTGGAGTGTTTCCCATGTGGTATTGGTATGGATATCCCTCCCAAGGTGTAGGACTACATTTTCTTCAATGAATTGTAGCATCCACTATTTGTTCCATTTCTGTGGTTTGGTGACGTTTTCTTGCAGGAAATCCGCAGTTAAGGGGTTAAGTTACATGCATTAATCATGACTAATATATTACGCTTTTTTCAGCCCTGCTGTATTGCTAGAGACCATCCCAGCACATTGTTCATTACTTGCGGAAAATATACCATCAGCTGCTCCGGCAACAGCCACTGCTTCATCATCTGCTGGCCCAATGACACCAGCCACTGCTTCATCATCTGCTGGCCCAATGACACCAGCCACTGCTTCATCATCTGCTGGCCCAATGACACCAGCCACTGCTTCATCATCTGCTGGCCCAATGACACCAGCCACTGCTTCATCATCTGCTGGCCCAATGACACCAGCCACTGCTTCATCATCTGCTGGCCCTATGACACCAGCCACTGCTTCATCATCTGCTGGCCCAATGACACCAGCCACTGCTTCATCATCTGCTGGCCCAATGACACCAGCCACTGCTTCATCATCTGCTGGCCCAATGACACCAGCCACTGCTTCATCATCTGCTGGCCCAATGACACCAGCCACTGCTTCATCATCTGCTGGCCCAATGACACCAGCCACTGCTTCATCATCTGCTGGCCCAATGACACCAGCCACTGCTTCATCATCTGCTGGCCCAATGACACCAGCCACTGCTTCATCATCTGCTGGCCCAATGACACCAGCCACTGCTTCATCATCTGCTGGCCCAATGACACCAGCCACTGCTTCATCATCTGCTGGCCCAATGACACCAGCCACTGCTTCATCATCTGCTGGCCCAATGACACCAGCCACTGCTTCATCATCTGCTGGCCCAATGACACCAGCCACTGCTTCATCATCTGCTGGCCCAATGACACCTGCCACTGCTTCATCATCTGCTGGCCCAATGACACCACCCACTGCTTCATCATCTGCTGGCCCAATGACACCAGCCACTGCTTCATCATCTGCTGGCCCAATGACACCAGCCACTGCTTCATCATCTGCTGGCCCAATGACACCAGCCACTGCTTCATCATCTGCTGGCCCAATGACACCAGCCACTGCTTCATCATCTGCTGGCCCAATGACACCTGCCACTGCTTCATCATCTGCTGGCCCAATGACACCAGCCACTGCTTCATCATCTGCTGGCCCAATGACACCAGCCACTGCTTCATCATCTGCTGGCCCAATGACACCAGCCACTGCTTCATCATCTGCTGGCCCAATGACACCTGCCACTGCTTCATCATCTGCTGGCCCAATGACACCAGCCACTGCTTCATCATCTGCTGGCCCAATGACACCAGCCACTGCTTCATCATCTGCTGGCCCAATGACACCTGCCACTGCTTCATCATCTGCTGGCCCAATGACACCAGCCACTGCTTCATCATCTGCTGGCCCAATGACACCTGCCACTGCTTCATCATCTGCTGGCCCAATGACACCAGCCACTGCTTCATCATCTGCTGGCCCAATGACACCAGCCACTGCTTCATCATCTGCTGGCCCAATGACACCAGCCACTGCTTCATCATCTGCTGGCCCAATGACACCAGCCACTGCTTCATCATCTGCTGGCCCAATGACACCAGCCACTGCTTCATCATCTGCTGGCCCAATGACACCAGCCACTGCTTCATCATCTGCTGGCCCAATGACACCAGCCACTGCTTCATCATCTGCTGGCCCAATGACACCAGCCACTGCTTCATCATCTGCTGGCCCAATGACACCAGCCACTGCTTCATCATCTGCTGGCCCAATGACACCAGCCACTGCTTCATCATCTGCTGGCCCAATGACACCAGCCACTGCTTCATCATCTGCTGGCCCAATGACACCAGCCACTGCTTCATCATCTGCTGGCCCAATGACACCAGCCACTGCTTCATCATCTGCTGGCCCAATGACACCAGCCACTGCTTCATCATCTGCTGGCCCAATGACACCAGCCACTGCTTCATCATCTGCTGGCCCAATGACACCAGCCACTGCTTCATCATCTGCTGGCCCAATGACACCAGCCACTGCTTCATCATCTGCTGGCCCAATGACACCAGCCACTGCTTCATCATCTGCTGGCCCAATGACACCAGCCACTGCTTCATCATCTGCTGGCCCAATGACACCAGCCACTGCTTCATCATCTGCTGGCCCAATGACACCAGCCACTGCTTCATCATCTGCTGGCCCAATGACACCAGCCACTGCTTCATCATCTGCTGGCCAATGACACCAGCCACTGCTTCATCATCTGCTGGCCCAATGACACCTGCCACTGCTTCATCATCTGCTGGCCCAATGACACCTGCCACTGCCAGGGATGACAATGAAGCTGCTCCACCACAGTCACCACCTACTTCATCGGAGTTAAGAGATGCCTTTCATAGGGCAGCAGTATAATTTTTTGATGCTGGGGCTGAATATTACTGCCTCAAGGCTATGATTTTGTCACTTTTTTTTATTACTGAGGAGGTTGGGTGGAAGGTGAAAATAATCTGTGCTGTTTTTCGACAGAAATGGTTAGCAATTCATTCAAAGCACAAAATTTTCCAGAAAAAATTGTGTGCCATTGTGAGTGGGTTCACTTGAGATTGGGCTCCAATACCCCTCCGTGGTCTAGTGGTCAGCATGCCTGGCTTCTACGCGGGCCCGGGTTCGAATCCTGGCCTGGGCAGTCGGCGTGCAGCTCACCCAGCTGATCATCCTCCCTCTCGGGCTGGTCGATAAATGACTACCTGGGGAAACTGTGGTAACCTGGATGTCACACTGGCCCTGTGTCCTGGGGTAATGGGCTCCCACCACAGGCTCAAGGGCCAATGTTACAGAGATGAGCACCAAGGCCACGCGCTGCTACAGCGTATGCCCCAACTTTACCTTTTACCTTTATTGGCTCCACTGACAGACATTGTATGTCGAAGGTCACTGGCTCAATCACCACAGCCAGCACTCTCTAACTTGGATTTTTCCTGAGTTCCCTAGAGCCTAGATTAATTTCTCGGTGTTCAATGAGGAGATTTGCACCGGCACCCAGTCATGGATGTTACAAGATACGTTGTTACAATCATATATATATATATATATATATATATATATATATATATATATATATATATATATATATATATATATATATATATATATATATATATATATATATATATATATATATATATATATATATATATATATATATATATATATATATATATATATATATATATATATATATATATATATATATATATATATATATATATATATATATATATATATATATATATATATATATATATATATATATATATTTACCATCATTAGCTTATAACACCTTTTAGGCACCGATCATATTTGCATTTTATGTAGTCTGTGATGCAGGCAGGATATTCATTAGCACCTAATTAGACTCATGCTGCTCTCCAGTGCTCTCTGATGCACTCACAATCAAAGATGTTGTGTACCTCTATGGTAGCATTGAGTAATCTTAGGTCACTTGGTAAAGTGTTCACCTAAGTCCGACCCAAGCTGACAACATAAACCTAAGCGTGTTTGCAAGCTGAGTGCTTAGAATATTGGCATAATAATAAAATTTTCTTTAAAAATGAATCAACTACTTTATTGAATATATGAATTTGTTTACTGAGTGAATTGGTGACCAATCTGTTGCTATTTGTGTCTTGCTTGAAGATATTCATCATTGGGTTCAAAGCTATGGTATTAATGTGCAATAGTCGTCATAACAAAATACGTAGTAATTAATTATATATGTCAACCTATTTATTTTCATGAGATCATGGTATGACCACTGAAAAACATAGCTTTTTATCTTGGCTCCATTACAAATTCCGTATATAATTACTCATATATTAAATAAAGTAGTGGAATCCAGTTTTCAGCATCTTTTATTATTATGCCAATATTCTAAGCACTCAGCTTGCAAACACGCTTTGCCTGGTCAAACTCTTTCGCCTCTGCCTGTCAACATCTACCTTTCCTTCTTGCTGGAAGTATGCCTTCATACAGCCTGTACCTAAGAAGGGTGACCGCTCCAATCCCTCAAACTACCGTCCTATTGCTTTACTTTCTTGTCTATCTAAAGCTTTTGAATCAATCCTTAACTGAAAGATTCAAAAGCACCTTTCCACTTCTGACCTTCTATCTGATCGCCAGTATGGGTTCCGCAAGGGGCGTTCTACTGGTGATCTCCTAGCCTTCTTAACTGACTCTTGGTCATCCTCTCTTAGCCGTTTCGGTGAAACTTTTGCTATTGCGCTGGACATATCAAAAGCTTTTGATAGGGTCTGGCACAAATCTTTGCTTTCTAAACTACCCTCCTACGGTTTCTATCCTTCTCTCTGTACCTTTATCTCCTGTTTCCTTTCTGACTGTTCTATTTCTGCCGTGGTAGACGGTCACTGTTCTTCCCTAAATCTATTAACAGTGGTGTCCCACAGGGTACTCTCCGATCTCCCACTCTTATTCTGTCGTTCATTGATGATCTTCTTTCCACAACGAACTGTCCTATCCATTCCTACGCCGATGATTCCACTATGCTTTACTCAACTTCTTTTAATAGTAGACCCACCCTTCAGGAACTTAACGACTCAAGGCTGGAGGCTACAGAACGCTTAGCCTCAGACCTTACTATTATTTCCGATTGGGGCAAGAAGAACCTGGTGTCCTTCAACGCCTCTAAAACACAGTTTCTGCACCTATCCACTCGACACATTCTTCCAAACAACTATCCCCTATTCTTTGACAACACCCAGCTATCACCTTCATCAACACTAAACATCCTCGGTCTATCCTTAACTCAAAATCTCAACTGGAAACTTCATTTCTCATCTCTTACTAAATCAGCTTCCTCGAGGCTGGGCGTTCTGTACCGTCTCCGCCAGTTCTTCTCCCCTGCACAGATGCTGTCCATATACAGGGCCTTGTCCGCCCTCGTATGGAGTATGCATCTCATGTGTGGGGCTCCACTCACACAGCTCTTCTGGACAGAGTGGAGGCTAAGGCTCTTCGTCTCATCAGCTCTCCTCCTCATACTGATAGTCTTCACCTCTTAAATTCCGCCGCAATGTTGCCTCTTTCTATCTTCTATCGATATTTCCACGCTGACTGCTCTTCTGAACTTGCTAACTGCATGCCTCCCCTCCCGCGGCCCCTGCTGCACTCGACTTTCTACTCATGCTCATCCCTATACTGTCCAAACCCCTTATGCAAGAGTTAACCAGCATCTTCACTCTTTCATCCCTCACGCTGGTAAACTCTGGAACAATCTTCCTTCATCTGTATTTCTTCCTGCCTACGACTTGAACTTTTTCAAGAGGAGGGTATCAGGACACCTCTCCTCCCGAAACTGACCTATCTCTCGGCCACCTCTTTGGATTCTTTTTAGAGCAGTGAGTAGCGGGCTTTTATTTTATTAATGTTTGCTTTTTTTGTGCCCTTGAACTGTCTCCTTTGCTGTAAAAAAAAAAAAAAAAAAAAGTTTATGTTGTCAGCTTGGGTCGGACTTAGGTGAACACTTTACCAAGTGACCTAAGATTTTGTAATGGAACCAAGATAAAAAAAAAGCTATGTTTTTCAGTGGTCATACCATGATCTCATGAAAATAAGTAGGTTGACATGTATAATTAATTACTACATATTTTGGTATGATGACCATTGCACGTTAATACCATAGCTTTGCTAGCATTGAGTAATCTTAGGGCTTTCTGACAAGCCGCCTTAACGTAACGTAAATGAGGCACCCAGGTTAGGCGGCTATCAAATAAAACCGAGGTAACGAGTCGTCTCTACACAGGACAGTCGCCTATTACCAAGATATAAGTCAGGGTCCGGATGAACGTCTCGAAGACGACAGAATACATAGCTACTGTCTTTGAGGACGAAAATCGAAAGCCGCGTATTTGCCCAATTGGCGACTCTATTAATTATCAATTGCAGTTTTTGTTCAATCAGCGACATCCTTGCCGCAGAGAACGAAATGGATAAATCGTCTACATATAAGGAGCTATGAACCCATCAGGCAGGACACCAACGACTCCATTAATAGCCACAGCAAATAGCGTAACACTGATAATACTTCCTGTGGTACTCCATCCTCAAGTGGACAAACCTCGGAAAGAGTACTCCTACTCTAACCCGTAAAAGACGACGAGATAAAACTCCTGAATAAAAACAGGAGACGGCCACGAAGACCAAACTCAAACAGGTTAAGTAAAATTCCATGACACCAAGCGGCGTCATAGGCCTTCTCCAGATCAAAACACGGTCACCTGGTGGTGATTATTGGCAAACGCCTCACAAACTGAGGATTCCAAGGATAAAAGAACATCCGAGGTGGAGCGCACCTTTCGGAAACCATATTGCACCGGGGTCAATAAATTCCGGCTCCAAGTACCACATAAGCCTGACATTCACCATCTTCTCCATCACTTTACAAATGCAGGATGTTAAAGAAATAGGACGATAGTTAGTTGCTTGGAGATGATCTTTCCCAGGCTTCAGAATGGGGAGAATTACAGCCACACTCCACAGAGATGGAAAATCACCGGTACGCCAAATGAAATTGTAAAGATCCAATAAAAATGTAAAACCACAGTCAGACATGTGGCGTAAGAAAGCATAAGGGATGTCGTCTGGACCTGGCGAGGAATCATGACACTGGGATAAAGCCGTCTTCAGCTCGGAAAGAGAACATGGATATTATAAGATTCCTCCGGTGGAAGCGAAGTTAACGCCGAGTGATTCCAAATCCCGGCGATGACGAGCCCTGGTGCAGTAGGATCTTTCCTAGAGGCACTGGCAAAGTGCTTGGCGATTAGGTCAGCAACAATCTTAGGGTCCGCCACCGTCTCCCTGCATGCGATAGCACTGGGGAGGGGGAAAACTTCCCAGAGATCTTACGAACTCTGTTAAAGACTTCTGTGAGTGTAGTTCTGGTAGTGATGGAAGAAAGATAAGCCTTCCAAGAAATTCGTCGAGCCTCCTTGAAAGTACGTCGTGCTCGAGCACGCGCTCCCCGAAAAGCATCCAAACACTGGGGGTCCCCACGGTGACGACGAAGTCGAGAGAATGCAGCACGCTTCTCTTGCACAGCAGTTGTGCAAGCGCCGTTCCACCAGGAACAGGACGTTTAGGAACTGGCCAGACGTCCTGGGGACGGATTGAAGGGCTGCAGAATGTAGGGCATCAGTGAAATAGGATGCAACCTCGTCGGAAGTTCCAAAGTCAGCCAACGGACGAAGAGAGGAGCTAAGTTCCGTAAATCGCTGCCAGTCTGCTTTATCTAGATGGAGGGGGCCAGTATTGACACGGTCAGGGAGGGTAGAACCAAAAAAGGTGAGAAGTATCATGTTAGCTGAACCCTTTAACTTGGACACCTTATGAACAGAACTAGGGCACATCCCAAATATTTCCTCCTCAGAGAGCTCATAGAGGTCATGGTTATATATACTGCCTTTACTATAATTGAAGGTATGATGTGCTTTGACCGTTTCAAACATGTTGTCAGCAGGGCATGGTAGATGTTGCACCATTTTAGCTTGAGTAATATCTTTAGCCCTGACTAACACTCCCTTTTCATACTTTTTCAGATTCCCCTCAGGGATCGTGCCAATTTCTTTGGCGAGGTACCTAGCAGCATGAATGAAGTTGCCACGCCCATTCCTATAGTATGCAACAAACCAACGAGGGGGAGGGACCTGGCTGTCCCTGGGAGTTGGCTCTAACAAAGCGTCTTCAACAGGTTCGGGACATAGTCCATGTCACTGTCCGAAGCGAAGAAGTTTCGCTTGAAATCCAGCACCTGCGATAGGCAGAGTCGCAACAGCATCACACGCCGACTGGGCTTCAGCGCTGGAGGAAAAGGTCACATAGCATCTGTTTGACTTGAAGTCTCCATCATAAATGAGACGGATACGAAGGACTGTGCCAAATGGCTTGAATAAGGAGCGCAAGGCACGGTAGGAAAACGATGGATCGATATTCACCATCTGAAGTGCGTCCAGCTTGGTAGAGGGACGCACATCAGAGTTACCCCCGGAATGGGAGGCAGCCTTGTCAGACACACGTGGACTTTTGTGTCGCACGGACTTATCTTGGTCAACCCCTCTAGGAGGTAGGGACTTTTCAGCGGCACCACCAGGAGCCGTGAAAGGCTCCAAGGTGGCGACGAGAGAGGACCGTGTAGGGGTAATCGGGGACAGGCGGACGTCAGGGAGAGAGGCAGGCCGAGGCAAGGGAAACTTACCCATACACAGGAGAGGTGTTTCACTCCCCCACAACCCCACCCACCACGGAGCCCAACAAGGGGAGGCTGAATGTTGGGGCCAGACCGCACCCAACAGCCCCAGGGATAATGGGGAAGTATACGCATCCACTGCCAGGTGTTTGACGGCGGCCGCGGGACCTTTGCGACCGCCCACCCGGCAGTGACTACTTGACCCAAGCCATCGCATGACCAGCCGATTGATTCAATGGGGCCACACTGAACCGCCCGTCTTACCCCAGCCCTCCCACCAAATTAGCGTGTTGCCCACCGAGGAGAGCTGATGAGACGAAGAGCCTTAGACTCCACTCTGTCCAGAAGAGCTGTGTGAGTGGAGCCTCCCCACACGTGAGACGCATACTCCATACGAGGGCGGACAAGGCCCCTGTATATGGATAGCAACTGCGCGGGGGAGAAAAACTGGCGGAGACGAGACAGAACGCCTGACCTCGAGGTGATGAGAGAGGAGATATGAAGTTTCCAGTTGAGATTTTGTGTTAAGGATAGACCTTGGTTGTTTACTGCTAAAGACGGTGACAGCAGAGTGTTGTCGAAGAATAGGAAGATTGTGTCGATTTGATAGGTGGATAAATTGAGTTATTGAGGCATTGAAGGACACAAGGTTCCTTCTGCCCCAATCGGAAATGATAGCAAGGTCTGAAGTTAAGCCTCCTGCAGCCTCCAGTCTGGAGTCGTGTACTTCCTGTTGAGAGGGTCTGAGTCGTCGTCGTATGAGTGGACAGGACAGTTTGTTATGGAAAGAAGGAAAGAGGGCAGTTTAGAAAATAAAGACTGGTGCCAGACTCTATCGAAGGCTTTCGATATGTCTAGCGCAACAGAGAAAGTTCCACCGAAACGGCTAAGAGAGAATGACCAAGAGTCAGTTAAGAGAGCAAGAAGATCGCCAGCAGAACGCCCCTTGCGGAACCCATACTGGCGATCAGATAGAAGGTTAGATGTGGAAAGGTGCTTTTGAATCTTCCGGTTAAGGATTGATTCAAAAGCTTTAGATAGACAGGAAAGTAAAGTTATAGGGCGGTAGTTTCAGGGATTGGAACGGTCACCCTTCTTAGGCACAGGCTGTACAAAGGCATACTTCCAGCAGGAAGGAAAGGTAGATATTGATAGGCAGAGGCGAAAGAGTTTGACCAGGCAGGGTGTCAGCACGGAAGCACAGTTTTTAAGGACAATATGAGGCACTCCATCAGGTCCATAAGCCTTCTGAGAGTTGAGGCCAGAGAGGGCATAGAAAACATCATTTGGAAAAATCTTAATAACAGGCATAAAGGAGTCAGAGGGCGGATGAGTAGGAGGAATATGCCCAGAATCGTCCAGGGTGGAGTTCTTACAGAAAGTTTGAGCGAGGATTTCAGCCTTAGAGACAGACGAGACAGCAGTGCTGCTGTCTCGAGTAGGTAGGAATTAGGTAGGAAGACACCTACCGAACGGGCGCAACCACTCCTGGTGAGGTATATATGGGAAGTGAGATGGGTGCTTAAGCCTCCAAAGACCCTTCCCATTACCTCACTAACTGTTTCACTATTGTCTCATCTACACCAGAGAGTAGTTCAGCATGCTCTCAAAAGACAGATACTCTCTATCTACACCACACTACATTCACACAACACACACACCTTTTCCCAAAATTCAAAATGGCGTTGAACAACAATGCCTCGGAGTCCCTGCCTGGTGGGTGGCTATAAATTCCCTCAGGAGGACTCCTTCTGGCTGCCGACCTGAGAGGTGTTTTGATAACTCCTCAAACCTTTTCTTATCAATTTCTGCAATATTCGCGGTCTTCGTACTAATATTCATTCTGTGGAACATCATCTCTCCTCCTAAACCTCACCGTCTCTTCGTCACCGAAACACAGGGTTCTGAGGCTACTGACATCGATCGCTACTCCGTTCCCTCCTACTATCTCTATCCTAAATTTCAATCCAAAGCTGGATGTTGCGTCTACGTACGCAATGACATCACTTGCTCTCGTGCCCACGACCTTGACTCTCCTGAATTTTCCACCATCTGGCTAAGACTTCATTGTCATTATATTGCTAAATACAACTGTGCTGTTTATCTTTCACCTAATTCTACTAACTATGTAAAATTCTTTGACTACCTGAACTCTAAAGTGGAGCACATCTTGACTCACTCTCCCTTTCCTGAAATCTCCATCCTAGGAGATTTCAATGCTCACCACCAGCTTTGGCTTTCATCCTCTTTCACTGACCATCCTGGTGAACAAGCATACAACTTTGCTCTCCTCAATGACCTTGAGCAGTTGGTTCAGCACCCTACACGTATTCCCGACCGTCTTGGAGACCGGCCCAACATACTAGACCTCTTCCTTACCTCTAACCCTTCGGCTTACTCTGTCAAACTGTTCTCTCCGTTGGGCTCCTCCGATCACAATCTTATTTCTGTATTCTGTCCTATCGCTCCTGTACACCCTCTGGACCCACCTAAGAGGCGATGCTTCTGGCATTTTGCTTCAGCTCGGTGGGATGACCTGAGGATGTACTTTTCCGATTTCCCGTGGAATGATTACTGCTTCCAGGAGAGAGACCCCTCTGTGTATGCTCAGCGCATCACAGAGGTGATTGTCTAAGGAATGGAGGCATACATTCCACGTACTTTCTCTACTCCCCATGATAAAAAGCCTTGGTTTAATCACGCTTGTTCTCGTGCTGTCAAAGATAGAGAGGCAGCTTACAAAAGGTACCAGAGCCTTCAAACTCCCGCTAACTTTGACCTTTACATTTCAGCCCGGAATCTTGCCAAATCTATTCTTCGACTTACCAAAAACTCCTTTATCCATAGCAAATGTGAACACCTTGCTTTCTCTAATTCTTCCAGAGACTTCTGGCACTTAGCCAAAAATATCTCCTCCAATTTCACTTCTTCCTCTTTCTCGCCTCTTCTTAACCCAGACGGCAGCACTGCCGTTTCTTCTATCTCTGAGGTTAAACTCTTCGCTCAAACTTTCTGTAACAACTCCACTCTGGACGATTATGGGCATATTCCTCTTACTCACTCCCTTTCCGACTCCTTTATGCCTGCATGTTATTAAGATTCTTCCTAATGATGTTTTCTATGCCCTCTCTGGCCTCAACTCTCAGCAGGCTTATGGACTTGATATAGCGCCTCCTATTGTCCTTAAAAACTGTGCTTCCGTGCTGACACCCTGCCTGGTCAAACTCTTTCGCCTCTGCCTATCAACATCTACCTTTCCTTTCTGCTGGAAGTACGCCTTCGTACAGCCTGTGCCTAAGAAGGGTGACCGTTCCAATCCCTCAAACTACCGCCCTATAGCTTTACTTTCCTGTCTATATAAAGCTTTAGAATCAATCCTTAACCGGAAGATTCAAAAGCACCTTTCCACCTATAACCTTCCATCTGATCGCCAGTATGGGTTCCGCAAGGGGCGTTCTACTGGCGATCTTCTTGTTCTGCTAATTGATTCTTGGTCATCCTCTCTTAGCCGTTTCGGTGAAACCTTCTCAGTTGCGCTAGACATATCGAAGGCCTTCGATAGAGTCTGGCACAAGTCTTTGCTTTCCAAACTGCCCTCTTTCTGATTCTCTCCTTCTCTCTGTTCCTTTATCTCCGGTTTCATTTCCGGCCGTTCTATCTCTGCCGTGGTAGACGGTCACTGTTCTTCTCCTAAACCTATTAACAGTGGTGTTCCACAGGGCTCTGTCCTATCACCCACTCTCTTCCTGTTATTCATCAATGATCTTCTTTCCATAACAAACTGTCCTATCCACGCATACGCTGATGACTCCCTCTGCATTATTCAGCTTCTTTCAACAGAAGACCCTCTCAACAGGAATTACATGACTCCAAGCTGGTAGCTGCAGAACGCTTAACCTCAGACCTTACTATCATTTCCGATTGGGGTAAAAGGAACCTCGTGTCCTTCAATGCCTCAAAAACTCAATTTCTCCACCTATCAACTCGACACAATCTTCCAAACACCTATCCCCTATTCTTCGACAACACTCAGCTGTAACCATCTTCAACACTAAACATCCTCGGTCTATCCTTAACTCTAAATCTTAACTGGAAACTTCACATCTCGTCTCTCACTAAATCAGCTTCCTCGAGGCTGGGGTTTTGTCTCCGCCACTTCTTCTCCCGCGCAGTTGCTATCCATATACAGGGCATTGTCCGCCCTCATATGGAGTTTTCATCTCTCGTGTGGGGTGATCCACTCACACAGCTCTCTTGGACAAATTGAAGTCTAATTCTATTCGTCTCATCAGCTCTCCTCCTCTTACTGATAGTCTTCACCTCTTAATTTATGCGCCATGTTGCCTCTTTCTATCTTCTATCGATATTTTCACGCTGACGGCTCTTTTGAACTTGCTAACTGCATGCCACCCCCTCCCGCGGCCCTGCTGCACGCGACTTTCTACTCATGCTCATCCCTATACTGTCCAAACCCCTTATGCAAGAGTTAACCAGCATCTTCACTCTTTCATCCCTCACGCTGGTAAACTCTGGAACAATCTTCTTTCTTCTGTATTTCCTCCTGCCTATGACTTGAACTCTTTTAAGAGAAGGGTATCTGGACACCTCTCTTTCGGCCACCTCTTTGGATTCTTTTTATGAGCAGCGAGTAGCGGGCTTTTATTTTATTATTGTTTACTTTTTTGTGTGTGCCCTTGATCTGTCTCCTTGTTGTAAAAAAAAAGATCCAGCCCCCCTTCAAGGCAAATTTTAGACCCCGTATCAAGCACCTCCTACAGACTAACCTCATTCCATTTTCTTTAACTTGAATTTCCTCTCACTACTTTAAAAAAATGTACTAAATGGATGACTGAAAAAAATGGGTGGGTGCTACTTTGGCTTGTTATCTATAAGAAAAAAATATCTACACCGTACTTTGGCTTGTTATCTACAAGGAAAAGTATCTACACCGTTGATATTTTACTTTGTAATGATATCTACATGGTAAAACATAATAAAAACATTTTTTTTTATTAAAAATATTATATCGGTAAACATCACATATATCAGCTAAAAATGCTAAATGTATGTCAGGAGCTTCTTTTCTAATAATCCGCCAACAGAAGTAGTCTAGGTGCGACTGAAAAGTTCTTTGATTGCTGCCTCTCATGTTTTTCAATACCCGAGTCTTCGCATCAAGCCAGGATCTTTCAGTTCCTTGTGTATGTGCCCCAGGGTTAGGATCGACGTAATACTGCTGATGATTTACGGAAAAATGACGAAAATTGATTTGGTTTAAATTAGAGCTGGCCAGTCGTCGGAATGGATTATTGAGCCTTCAGCGACTTCTCTCTGAATAATTGGTTGAAGTGTCTCACGGTCTCTTCTTTGAACGTAAAAATATCGGCACTCTGAGCCTCTCTTCAAACCAAACACCATCAATACGTCTCCCATGGTTACGGTTACTGTCCACTTCAGCTTCACCGTCTGTTGAATTTGGAGCCCGGTCTCCTTGCAACATTCGGACTCTGTTGTGCTTTCGCTGTCCTATAAAGCGTGCTTCATCAATTTGCACAGGCTCTTCTTCAGTCCCTGCCATTTGACCACGATGTTGGACTGAAACATTCGCTGTACAAACTTCTCTGCACATGTTGAACCAGTCGCATATTGCTTCGGTACCTCTACCAGTTAATCTTTGAACCAGATCATAAGAGAGGTCTTGTATAAAATAAAAGATCAATTCTAAAATTTGACAAAGAGAGAGCTTGCAATTTAGTTTGTTATTTAAATCTGTGAAGTGGATGAATACATTACCTCTGCGAACGGAACGAAAAGTTTGACATCCACGGTTTCTGCAACGAAGAACGGGAATAAATTCGCCATTTCGTCTTCTTTTCCGAGCGTCCTTCACCTCTCCGCCACATCGATGACACGGTGAAACACTTTGTTCTTCATCCAAAAGTCCATGTCTTCTTAAAAATGCCTGTGCTTTAGTTTCGTCGCTCTCTCTCTCTCTCTCTCTCTCTCTCTCTCTCTCTCTCTCTCTCTTTTATTAAAACTGATTTATTATTTTATAATACAGAAATTGTGTGTTTATAATATAAATTTGTTTTTATTAATTAATATTTTATTTTAAATATTATATAACAGACTTTATTTCCACACCACCCGAGAGGTAAAAGTCATGGCGCGTTTTTTTTAAGAGGTATATATCCCCGATAGGCCTATTCCTCTCTTCACTGCATCTTGGATGACTTAGGATGAATGCTCATCAGAAGATGTGAGAGTGATGATGAAAGAATCAATGAAGTTGTCAATCACGACATCTCTCTCTGCATCCTATGACTGCAGTTTTTCCGCGTGCCGGACAGCATTCTTCCAGATTTCCTTGGTAACATTTTGTATTGATTCTTCTATGAGTGGTTTTAGGTCGGCAGTCTTGAATGTTTTTTTTTTCTAGATGTAGCCTTTAACTTGAGCCCAAACCAGCTCATTGGGGTTGTAGTGACAGTGGTATGGTGGCAGGCGCACTACTCTTATGTCCGTGATCTGAAGCCATCTTGTCGACAACGTAGTTTGTGTCGGCAGAAGAGACGTGTTGACTTACAAGATGCAGAAGGTCTGTCTTGAGGATAACTTCTGGCACTGCTACGCCCCTCTCCTCCAGCCATTCTCGTATCGTAGCTTTGTTGTTTTGAGATTGTGGTGTTGTGAATTTTTCTTGAGTGATAAGATGCATTATCCATCACAATTACTAACGCTGAAGGAATGTTTGGTAAGAGTTGATGTGAACCACTTTTCAAATGTTTCTGCATTCATCTGATCATGGTAATCCCTGACATTTTTGCCTGGAAAACAAGGGCGGCCCCGGGAACAAATCATCGAGCTAATAGGGTACTGGGATTTATTTCAAGGAGCGTAAGCAACAGAAGCCCAGAAGTCTTCCTCAAACTATATTTAGCATTAGTTAGACCTCATCTTGACTATGCGGTTCAGTTCTGGTTACCTTACTATATAATGGATATCAAAATGTTAGAATCGGTGCAGAGGAGGATGACTAAGATGATTCAGGGGTTGAGAAACTTGCCATACGAGGAAAGACTCAAACAGTTAAACTTGCATTCTCTAGAAAGGCGAAGGGTGCGTGGAGACATGATCGAGGTTTATAAATGGATGAAGGGCTTTAATAAGGGAGACATTCATAAGGTTTTGTTGGTAAGAGAACCGGTAGGACACGAAGTAATGGGTTTAAACTGGATAAGTTCAGATTCAACAGGGACAAAAATTGGTTTACTAACAGGGTGGTGGATGAGTGGAATGGGCTTAGCAGTCATGTGGTGAGTGCCAATACAATTGTCACATTCAAAAATAGACTAGATAAATTCATGGACAGCGATATTAGGTGGGGTTAGATACACGGGAGCTTAGGGTCAAAGGAGCTGCCTAGTACAGGCCTACCGGCCTCTTGTAGACTCCTGAGTTCTTATGTTCTTATGATCCAGCGTGCAGAATGATCAAGCGGCCTCCTTCCCAGTCGGCACCCTCACTCATATATAGCCTGTCCTGCATTTTCTTCGTGCACCCAACATTTGGAAACCGTGTAGTTTTGGTTAACCCACGACTCGTCCAAATATACGATGTTCTTGTCTGAGCTTAAGTGTTTCCTTATTTCTCTTAAAAACTTGCTTCGTGCATATTGCACATCATTATTTTCCAAGAGGAATTTTCGCCCATCAACCTTTGCATGGTGAAATCCGATTTTCTTCAGAACTTTTCTCAGTGTTTCACGGCTGCCAGGATATGAGAGGTTGTTCTTCACTTCTTCATGAATTTTTTCGAGTGTGGGGATTTCTTTTCTTGCGTAGAACTGCAAAACTGTTATGTGCAGTACACCTCCATTGAAGTTATCAAAGAAGTCCATGATGTAACAAACTAGCTTGCAGGTAACATACCAAAGCTGTCGAGATTGATGTCTATGGCGGAATGAAGTGTGCTGTTGCCACATGTACCTTGTTGAGTCGGGACCGGAGCTTCGACACTCTAAGCAGACATTCTCTCGAAACCACGACGAGTGTTTTCCTTGTTCGGGACCGGCGCTTCGACACTCTAACCAGACATTCTCTCGTAATCACGACACGTGTTTTCTTGTTCTTGTACCTTGTTGAGCCGGGACTCAACTACCTCTCTACCACCGCTATTACCCTCTATAGTCGGAGTCTAGACCATCTAGACCATGCATCAACCATTTAGATGGCATACCAAAGTAGATTCATGACACGTAGACCGCAATATAAAGTGTAGATCACATACCAAAGTAGATTCATGACAAACCAAAGTAGCACCAATGGGTGTTTGTTTATATATCAGAAGAAGCAGTCAAGAAAAAACAAAAAAATAAAACACGTAGAGAAAATGCAAAACTACTCCTCCTTACTACCTGAACAAAGGACTTGTTTAATGGTTGACTAAGAAATTGTTTTTTTTTTTTTTCATATATCAGAAGCAGTAGAGGAAAATAAATAAAAAAAATCGGGAAAAAAACGAAACTAATACTCCCAAAATGAAGTATTAATGAATTCCAAAAGATTATGTTCAGGTGTCTTGATCCTCCCCCCGTGTAAGAAAGAGTACAAGTCATAGGAAGGTGGAAATTTAGACGAGACTTTGAAGATCAGTCACAATTTCATCTTCTCTTTAACAATATTTCGTGTGGCTTTCATGATATATAGGTCAGTCATATTTTTTTTTTTTTTTACAGCAAAGGAGACAGTTCAAGGGCACAAAAAAAGTAAACATTAATAAAAAAAAAGCCCGCTACTCGCTGCTCCTAAAAAGAATCCAAAGAGGTGGCCGAAAGATAGGTCAGTTTCGGGAGGAGAGGTGTCCTGATACCCTCCTCTTGAAAGAATTCAAGTCGTAGGCAGGAGGAAATACAGATGAAGGAAGATTGTTCCAGAGTTTACCAGCGTGAGGGATGAAAGAGTGGAAATGCTGGTTAACCCTTGCATAAGGGGTTTGGACAGTATAGGGATGAGCATGAGTAGAAAGTCGAGTGCAGCGGGGCCGCGGGAGGGGGGGAGGCATGCAGTTAGCAAGTTCAGAAGAGCAGTCAGCGTGGAAATATCGATAGAAGATAGAAAGAGAGGCAACATTGCGGCGGAATTTAAGAGGTAGAAGACTATCAGTATGAGGAGGAGAGCTGATGAGACGAAGAGCCTTAGCCTCCACTCTGTCCAGAAGAGCTGTGTGAGTGGAGCCCCCCACACACATGAGATGCATACTCCATACGAGGGCGGACAAGGCCCCTGTATATGGACAGCAACTGTGCAGGGGAGAAGAACTGGCGGAGACGGTACAGAACGCCCAGCCTCGAGGAAGCTGATTTAGTAAGAGATGAGATATGAAGTTTCCAGTTGAGATTTTGAGTTAAGGATAGACCGAGGATGTTTAGTGTTGAGGAAGGTGATAGCTGGGTGTTGTCAAAGAATAGGTGATAGTTGTTTGGAAGATTGTGTCGAGTGGATAGGTGGAGAAACTGTGTTTTTGAGGCTTTGAAGGACACCAGGTTCTTCTTGCCCCAATCGGAAATAATAGTAAGGTCTGAGGCTAAGCGTTCTGCAGCCTCCAGCCTTGAGTCGTTAAGTTCCTGAAGGGTGGGTCTTCTATTAAAAGAAGTTGAATTATTCAGAGTGGAATCATCGGCTTAGTAATGGATAGGACAGTTCGTTTTGGATAGAAGATGATGATTGAACTACAGTAAAAGAGTGGGAGTTAGGACAGAACCCTGTGGGACACCACTGTTAATAGATTTAGGAAGAACAGTGACCGTCTACATCGGCAGAAATAGAACGGTCATAAAGGAAACTTGATATTAAGGTACAGAGAGAAGATAGAAACCGTAGGAGGGTAGTTTGAAAGAAGATTTGTGCCAGACCCTATCAAAAGCTTTTGATATGTCCAGCGCAATAGCAAAGTTTCACCGAAACGGCTAAGAGAGGATGACCAAGAGTCAGTTAAGATTAGGAGATCACCAGTAGAACGTCCCTTGCGGAACCTAACTGGCGATCAGATAGAAGGTCAGAAGTAAAGGTGCTTTTGAATCTTCCGGATAAGGATTGATACAAAAGCTTAAGATAGACAAGAAAGTAAAGCAATAGTAATGTAGATTGATGGATATTAGAGGTCACACTACTTAGGTACAGGCTGTATGAAGGCATACTTCCAGCAAGAAGGAAAGGTAGATGTTGACAGGCAGAGGCGAAAGAGTTTGACCAGACAGGGTGACAGCACGGAGGCACAGTTTTTAAGGACAATAGGAGGCACTCCATCAGGTCCATAAGCCTTCTGAGGATTGAGGCCAGAGAGGGCATAGAAAACATCATTTTGAAGAATCTTTATAACAGGCATAAAGGAGTCAGAGGGGATGAGTAGGAGGAATATGCCAAGAATCTTCCAAAGTGGAATTTTCAGAAAAGTTTGAGAGAAGATTTCAGCCTTAGAGATAGATGAGACGGCAGTGTTGCCGTCAGGACTGAGGAGTGGAGGGAAAGATGAAGAAGTGAAGTTGGAGGAGATGCTTTTGGCTAGATGCCAGAAGTCACGGGAAGAGTTAGAGAAAGCAAGGTTTTGACATTTTCTATTAATGAAAGAATTTTTAGTTAGTCGGAGAATAGATTTGGCACGATTTCGGGCAGAAATGTAAAGTTCATAATTAGCATTAGTTTGAAGGCTCTGGTACCTTTTGTGAGCGACCTCTATCATTGACAGCACGAGAACAAGCGTGATTAAACCAAGGCTTTTTAGCGTAAGGAGTAGAGAAAGAACGAGGAATGTATGCCTCCATTCCAGAGATAATCACCTCTGTGATGCGCTGAGCACACACAGAGGGTCTCTACCCTGGAAGCAATAATCATTCCACGGAATAGGAAAAGTACATCCTCAGGTCGTCCCACCGAGCTGAAGCAAAATGCCAGAAGCATCGCCTCTTCGGTGGGTCCAGAGGGTGTACTGGAGCGATAGGACAGGATGCAGAAATAAGATTGTGATCGGAGGAGCCCAACGGAGAGAACAGTTTGACAGAATAAGCAGAAGGGTTAGAGGTAAGGAAGAGGTCTAGAATGTTGGGCCGATCTCCAAGACGGTCGGGAATACGTGTAGGGTGCTGGACCAACTGCTCTAGGTCGTTGAGGATAGCAAAGTTGTAGGCTTGTTCACCAGGATGGTCAGTGAGAGAGGATGAAAGCCAAAGTTGAGGAACATTGAAATCTCCTAGGATGGAGATTTCAGCGAAGGGAGAGTGGGTCAAGATGTGCTCCACTTTAGAATTCAAATAGTCAAAAAATTTTACATAGTTGGTAGAGTTAGGTGAGAGATAAACAGCACAGATGTATTTAGTAATAGCATGACAGTGAAGTCTTAACCAGATGGTGGAAAATTCAGAAGAGTCAAGGTCGTGGGCACGAGAGCAAGTGATGTCGTTGCGCACGTAGGCGCAACATCCAGCTTTGGATTGAAATTTAGGATAGAGATAGTAGGAGGGAACAGAGTAGAGATTGCTGTCAGTAGCCTCAGAAACCTGTGTTTCGGATATAATGCTGTTTGCTTTTATTAATGGTTGAGTGGTGAAGGAATGCATACACAATAATATAGGTCAGGGGTGCTCAACCCACTGTTTGAGGGCTGCATGTGGCCCTCAATAAAGTTTAATGCGGCCCTCGGCAAGTAACCAAAAAAATAACCTACTTATCCCTATCATAATACGTATAATATTAGTTCACATTTAATTTTAATGACATGTAGCAATATAAATTATATTATGATTGATATTACTGAATATCTTATTACAAGTGAACTTTATGACGTTATAGTATTATAATGATAAAGATGCTATTCCTCATCTGGCAGCCTGAAAGCTGGCTAGCCTCACTGATTTTGTTGACGTGAGTCCCGTGTTGCCACTCCTTGGCATTTTTTACTAGATCTTGGCTTTTGAGCTGGGACCTTGGCGCCTTGGCTATTTTCCCTTGAAAACAGGCTAATCTAGGCTTTTTTTGGGGGGGAAACTCCCTCCTGCTTGGCTATTCCCTTCGCTCATGTCCCTGCCCTCTCATCACCCCACTCATCCTCTCAATCAGTCCTGGTCTCTGTCTCCCCCTCTCCTACCCAACTGCTCCCTTCCGGGACTTCCCCACCGTTGCCCATCCACTCCAAGCCCACTCCCCATACCCATCGTCTTCCACGCCACCTCCCCTGGACCCCTACCCAATCGAGTTCCCCACCCTCCCGGCACACAGCAGCCGCTCCACCTTTCCCCTCTCCCTGCCCAACAGCTAAATGGTGTCGCTCGTATATAGGTCTTCACTTTATTGCACTTTATAATTGCCCATTTCCCATGACCTGCAATTTATGTGAAAAGTGTTTTGATTACGACTCTTTCCGGAAGGTTACAATATATACACAACATAATCAGTATTATTAGTCTGCAGAATACGTATATTAATTACTATGCGTATTCACATTGCAGGAAATAAATTATGAGGCCCTCATCACACATTGCCCATCTAATGTGGCCCTGCCACCCAATAATGTTGAGCACCACTGATATAAGTCATCACGTTTTCCTATTTTGGCAATATTTCAATGAGGCGCTAAGCTTATTATAATATTAGTTACATCATACTCTCACTTTCTTTAGTTCAGGAGAGTAAAAGTTCGATGGGTCATTGATTAACTATTCCAAACACAACACTATCGGTTAACATAATTTCTAACTTTTCTCTAGGTAATATTTGGGGTTTAAAACATACGAGTGTCAGTAAGTCTTATATATATTAAACTTTCCCTTGCCTAAGATCGTGAACAAATGTAATAGTGTGTGGCTGCTACGCTAACACTCCCAAGCTAAGATATACAGATTCAGTTTTATATGTATTTAACTAACTCACATTCTCTACCTGTCTTTCGCCTCTCAGTGTACTCCATTCTGTCCTGGCAAATTATCTATGACTTGACTTTCATCTACTACTTCTTCTTCTTTCTTTTTTTTCCCCTTTCTCTCTCTGTTGCTTTCTCTCTGTCTTTGTCTCTTGTTTCCTCTCTCTATCTCCTCCTTTCCTCCTGTTCTTCTTTCTTTTTCTTTATTTGTTCCTTCTTTTCTATCTCTTCGTCTTACCCAGCATCCTCGGTTATTCGTCTGTCATCATTTCTACACATAATACGACCTCCAAAAGTCCACTTCTTACGCTCGATCTTAACATCTCCAACCTTATTCTGTCTCAAAACCCGTGACGCTCGCTCGCTTCCTTCCATTACCACTCCATCCCACGCAGCATCTTTGGTTGTCCGTCTGTCATCATTTCTACCCATGAAACGACCACCGTAAGTCATCTTTTTAGCTTAATCTTAACATCGCCAACCTTATACTGTTCTCCTAACCCATGATGCTTCCTTCCATCTTACCTCTCCATCTCACGCAGCATCTTTTCTCTCTCTCCTCTTTGACCACGTATCCGCCGTTTCTCTAGATCAAGACTAAACCGGGTGATACGACCCTGGCGCAGGAAGAAGAAGACGTCTCGTGTCACAAGTTTGGGAAGGAGAAGAAGAAAGCACATCAAAGCGGTCTCTGGTCTGGGTCCCCTGGCAGAAGAGGAAGGAGATATAGGGAAGGAAAGCTGCAGGAGAGAGTGAGTTATACGCCGTATCGCTGTTCCAGTAATATCCCCTGGTCGTGTTATATACCTAGGGTGAGGGTGCTGCTTGAAAACTTACGGGGAAAACAAAGGAGCGAGGGGTGAGGGGAGACCGGCGTGCAGGAATCCATCGCTTGAATTACTGAGTGAGTGTGTGAGTGCATGTGTGTGTGTGTGTGTGTGTGTGTGTGTGTGTGTGTGTGTGTGTGTGTGTGTGTGTGTGTGTGTGTGTGTTTGTGTGTCGGAATAAAGAAACGAAAGTCTTTGTACGGGAAATAAAGGAAGGAAGGAACAGGAGAAGAAGGAGGAGGAAGAGAAAGAGATGACGAGTCTTATGATGCTGAAACAGAAAGAGGAGGAAGAAGAACGAGATGAATAAGATGATAGAGAAAATATAATAAAGGAAGACGAGAAGGAGAAAGAGGAAGAAGAAGGAGGAGGAGGAGGTGACAAGTTATATGACGCTGAAGAGAGCGAAAGAAGAATAAGAAGAACAAGATGATAAAGAAGAAAACTATAATATCAACAGCAACAAGAGAAAGAGAGACAGAAAAAACAGACAGACAGAAAGAACACAGAGGGACAACGGGCAATAAACAGATAGACAGATAGAGATATATAAGTCTCCTGATAATGACGACAAAGGAGAAAGAAAACAAGAAAAAGAAGAACAAGAAAATTAAGAAGAAGAAACTATAAGAACAGAGAAAAAGATAGACAGTCAGATACAGAAACAGACAGACAAACAGACATACAGAGAGAGAGAAAAGAATACAAAAAGAGACAGAGATATAGAGACACAGAGAGAGACAGAAAGAACCAGGAAAGCGAGGAAAGAGAGAGAGAGAGAGAGAGAGAGAGAGAGAGAGAGAGAGAGAGAGAGAGAGAGAGAGAGAGAGAGAGAGAGAGAGAGAGAGAGAGAGAGAGAGAGAGAGAGAGAGAGAGAGAGGCACAGTGGCCAAGCACCTACGAGACACCAACATCAGGAAAGCCCTAGGCCCTGATGACATCAGCCCTTCCTGCTGAAGCACTGTACAGGGAGCTGTCGTACCCCCTCACACGTATATTCAGACAGTGCCTAAGCGCAGGGGCCTGGCAGACCCTATGGAAAGAGGCTCGTGTCACACCGGTTTTCAAGAAGAAGGACAGGACAGACCCAACTTACTACCGCCCAATCTCGCTCCTGTCAGTTGTTAGCAAGATCCTGGAGCGGATTATTGCTGAGCAGATGACGCGCCACCTGGAGGAGAACCATCTATTGTCTCCTCGCCAGCACGGGTTCAGGAGAGATCGCTCGGCATCAGACCTCCTCTTCCTTCTCAGCAAGTCTTGGCATGACGCCCTGGACTCCGGTCGGCCCTCACTTGTTGTTGCCCTAGATATTACTGGGGCATTCGACTTTGTGTGGCAGAGGGGCCTCCTGGCCAAGCTCGAACACGGCATCACAGGACAACTGCTGCAGCTATTTTCGAGCTACCTGCAAGGCCGGAGTCTGAGGGTAGTGGTGAACGGGTGCACGTCAGGCAGTTACCCAGTCACTGCCAGCGTTCCACAAGGATCAGTACTGGGCCCGATCCTTTGGAACGCATACTTCGACGAGCTGCTCCGTGGCCTACTAGTCGCCTCAGCCTACACTGACCCTGTCCCACAGCTACACCAGGGAGGAAACCTCGAACATGATCGAAGCCACCAACCGCCATCTTGGTGACATCATGGCCTGGGGACGACGTTGGCAAGTCAAGTTTGCTGCCGAGGAAGAGGATGAGGAGGAGAAGAGGAAGAGGAGGAGGAGGAGGAGGGAGACGAGTGTGAAGGTGAAAAGAAGTGAAGGAAAGGGGTGGAGGAGATACTAGGAAAAATGAAAATGAGAGGAAGAAGAAGAAGAGGAAGAAGAAAAGATGAAGCAGTAGAGAAAGATGATTAATTATTTTGAGGTAGAAAGAAGAGTGAAGAAGATTGTAAGAGAGGAGAAAGTGAAGAGAAAAGAGGAGGAAAAAGAATGAAATAGAAGAAGCAAAAAAAAAAAAAAAGGCAGATGTTAAGATTGATAAAAAGATGAAAAGTGCAGCAAAAAGAGGAAGAGGAAAAGATAAAGGAGAAAATATAGTGGTTTTGAGGTAGAAAGACGAGTGATAAAGATGAGAAAAGAGGAAAATGGGAAGAGAAAAGAGGAAGATAAATAAATGAAGTAGAACATGTGGAAAAAAATGCAGATGTTAATATTGATAAAAAGAGGAAAAGCGAAGGAAAAAAGAGGAAGAGGAAAAGATAGAGGATAAAATATAGATGTTTTGAGATAGAAAGAACAGGATAGTGCGAAGGAAAAGAGGAAAATGTGAAGGAAAAAAAGAGGAAAAAGAAAAGTCGATGTAAAAGAGATAGATAGATATTTTGAGGTGAAAAGAAGAGAGTGATAAAGTTAGAAAGAGGGAAAACACGAGAAAATGCAGAAGAGAGAGAGAGAGAGAGAGAGAGAGAGAGAGAGAGAGAGAGAGAGAGAGAGAGAGAGAGAGAGAGAGAGAGAGAGAGAGAGAGAGAGAGAGAGAGAGAGAGAGAGAGAGAGAGAGAGAGAGAGAGAGAGAGAGAGAGAGAGAGAGAGAGGAAGAAGAAGGGGGAGAAGAGGAAAATACACACACTAAAGGAAAGGAAGACGTGTGAAGGAAGGGACGGAATATTGGTCGGTGTGTAGGGGACGAGGAGGAGGAGGAGGAGGAGGTCACCCTTAAAATGAAGGAGAAAGGATAACAGGGACACCAAAAACAGATGTAGGAGGTTAGGTTAGGTTACGATAGGCTGGGTAAGGTAAGGTTAGATAAGATTAGATAAGGTTATTAAAGGTTAGCTTAGGTAAGGTTAGATTAACTTAGGTAAGGTAAGATTAGGTAAGGGGAGGTATGGATTGGTTAGGCTAGGTAAGGTTAGGTAAGGTAAGGAAGAGTCAGGTTAGATTGGGTTAAGCTAGGTTAGGTCAGGTAATGTTAGGTTAGGTAAGGTACGGTAAAGTTAGATAAATAAAGAGAAGAGGGAGGGATAGGAGGAATGGAGGTAAGAGAACAATGAAAGAACGGAAGAAGGAATATGGGAGAGAACTTTACGTACGGGGTCTTTAGAAGCTAACAAAGGGAGGGAGGGGAAGGAGGGGGAAGGGGGAGGTGATGCTGGCTTGTAGGTTGGTTGGTCGAATGGCTGGTGATCGATGGGCGTGTGTGTGTGTGTGTGTGTGTGTGTGTGTGTGTGTGTGTGTGTGTGTGTGTGTGTGTGTGTGTGTGTGTGTGTGTGTGTGTGTGTGTGTGTGTGTGTGTGTGTGACGAACTTTTTTAAACTCTCCAAATTACAAAAAACTCCCAAAACGATATCTAGAAGTGCATGAATTCAACCATCCGTATGTATGTATATGTATGTATGTATGTATGTACGTATGTATGAGAGCCAGGTAGAAAATAATAAAAATAATCTCCCCAAAACGGTCTAAAAATATATGAAAATATCCACTTGTAAGTATGTATATATATATATATATATATATATATATATATATATATATATATATATATCTGTATCTATATATCTATATATATATATATATATATATATATATATATATATATATATATATATATATATGTATGTATGTATGTATGTATGTATATATATATATATGTATATATGTGCTAAGTAGTAAGATCTATATACTCCCAAAAAGCTAAAGGTAAAATCAACAACCTACGTCAGACCTAAAGTGCCCCGTTAAAATCGATGAATCTTGTTTCTTTCACGATCATCATCATTTGTACATAACACCTCCTACCTTGCTCTTTAGTTTTCTCTCTCTCTCTCTCTCTCTCTCTCTCTCTCTCTCTCTCTCTCTCTCTCTCTCTCTCTCTCTCTCTCCTTCTCTTCCTCCCTTCTCCTCTTCCTCCTTCCCTTTCCCTTCGCTTTCCGTCACCCTCTCCCTTCCTCTCCCTTCCCCTCCCTGTCTTAGCCTGATCCCCTTCCTCCCTTCATTTACTTTCCTCTCCCCTTTCGCTTTCCTTCACCCTCTCCCCTTTCTCTCCCTTTCTCTCCCTCACCACAGACTCATCCCCTTAGCTAATTTTCGCCCCATAGTACAATCCCTCTTTCTCCCTCTCCCCTCTCCTCTCTTTCCTTCTCTCTCTCTCTCCCTCTCTCTCTTTCTTCCCTTCGTCTGTACTCTATGGAATATAATATCTAGTTTTTTTGTCTTTCTTTGTCTCTTGAGGATTTGCACAAAATTTCAGCTTGGTCGGATAGATGGGAGATGCCCTTTAACGTAAGCAAGTGCCAGGTTCTTCAAGTTGGAACGAGGAATAAGAAGTTCGATTACGAAATGCTCGGCGTTAAACTCAACAGCGTTCAATGCGTCAAGGACTTGGAGATCAAAATCGCGTCAAACCTCAAATTCTCACAGCAATGTATCGATGCAGCAAATAAAGCGAACAGAATGTTGGGCTTCATTAAAATAAACTTTTTATTCAAGAATAAAGATGTAATACTCCCGCTCTACAACAGTTTAGTCAGACCCCACTTGGAATATGCGGTACAGTTTTGGTCTCCCCACCATGCAAAGGATATTGCTAAATTAGAAGGTGTTCAGCATCGGGCAACGAAAATGATCCCCTCCTTGGGCAACAAATCCTACGAAGAAAGGCTTTCTACCCTTAATATGTTCTCTCTTGAGAAACGTCGCCTCCGAGGAAAACTGATCGAATGTCTTAAAATACTTAATGGTTTCACGAATGTAGACAGATCAACATTGTTTATGATCGATGACACTTTGCGCAAGAGGAACAATGGCGTAATACTCAAATGTAGACAAGTAAATTCAGACTGCACCAAATTTTTCTTCACCAACGTTGTAGTGCGACAATGGAATAAGCTTCCACCATCAGTGGTCCAGTGTAACACGATTGACTCCTTCAAAAATAAGCTCGACCGTCACTTCCTTCAACTTAATATCAACTAGAGTAGAAATGCAACGTTTAGGAGCCTTCTGATTAATGTAAAATCACTTAGGTTTAAGGACAGACCACCTAGTCTGGACCATGGGGTCTGTGTGGTCTGATTTTCTATGTAAATATATCTATGTAAATCTCTCTCTCTCTCTCTCTCTCTCTCTCTCTATATATATATATACGTATATATAATTCTCGTTTGCTTATTCCTCCTTCTCTCCTTTTTCATTCACCTCCTTATTTAATGCACATAGGTGAAACAAATCCTAACTTTAAATATCAGATTCAAGGACATGAGCTCAGCGAATTAAAACACGAAAAAGATCTTGGTGTTTTTATCAGTAACACTCTTAAAATGAGTGATCAATGTTCTGCAGCGAGTAAAAAAGCCAATATGATGTTGGGATTAATCTAAAAAAACTTTGATTATAAATCACCCGAACTTATGAAGAGATTATATTTAGCATTAGTAAGAACACACCTAGAACACGCCGTTCAGTTCTGGTCACCGAGCTATATCGAAGATCAAGTTTTGCTAGAAAAGATACAGCGACGAGCAACCAAACAAATTCCAGTGCTCCGAAACCTGCCATATGACGAGCGTTTAAAGCTTTTAGATATGTTTTCCCTAAAAAAGCGAAGGATAAGAGGGGACTTAATTGAAGTGTTCAAAATCCTTAATGGATTCGACAGCATTAACCCAGATAGTATATTTCAGAGAGACACCAACACAATAACACGCAGCAACGGTATGAAGTTAAAAGGAAATCGATGTAACACATTGGTGCACGGAAGTTATTTTCAATAACAGAGTCGTCGATTATTGGAATAGACTCCCAGCGTCAGTAGCTAGCGCACAGAGTATCAATAACTTTAAGTCTTCTTTGGATAAGTACTTCAGGGATATAAGATTATACTGACCCTTTTTCGCATGTTTTTAGACAGATTGCAGCAAGACCTCAACCTATATTCATATAATTCTCCCCCACAACCTAGATTGCAAGTAGCGAAAGTCAAAAATAGAGTAAAGCAGCAGTTAATGTCCGCATGGCAGGTGGAGTGAGGTGTGGGTGCAGTAAGGTGACAGGTTACTGGTGCATGCCTTGTACCGCTGGTAAAACGAGGATCAAGCCTCCACCTATGCCCCTGAAACTACACCTCACCCATCGTGGGTCTTAATGGGGATTCTGGGGCTGCCCTGTGTAGGCCACTCGTCCTCTTCCAGTCTCCCTGTATTTCTATGTTCTTAGGTTCTTATGTAATGAAGTCATTTTCCCCCACAGCTTAGGTTACCAGTAGTGTAAGTTAAGGGTAGTAATTTCCTCTTATTTCTCTCTTTACTGTAAAATTTCCATGTCCCTTTCTTCCTTAAAGGTACATGGTGTTCTCTTCTAACTATTTCCTGCCGGCACGTTGCCGAAGGGAGAGGTGGGTGGGGAGGAGCCTTCATCTTTTATGTCCTGTCCTACCACACGTAGATTACTAGTAGTAGCGGTAGTAAACAGACACCCTCGCCATAGACCGATAGGTCTTCTGGTGTCTGTTCTTTCTATGTATTCCTATGTATTCCTCCTCCTCCTCCTTCTCCTCTTCCCAATCCTCTTATTCCTTCTCTTTCTCTTTATTTACTCCCCCCACGGCCCTTTTTTTTCCTTCCTCCTAATCTTATTTCTTCTCTTCTTATCCTCCTCCTCCTCCTCCTCCTCCTTACTAGGGCTAATACACTACGCTAAAGGCATCTCTCTCTCTCTCTCTCTCTCTCTCTCTCTCTCTCTCTCTCTCTCTCTCTCTCTCTCTCTCTCTCTCTCTCTCTCTCTCTCTCATCATCCACCTTATACAACTGACTCATGACTCATCCCTTTCCTCCTCCCCCTCTCCATTCCTTCCTCCCTTCACTGACTCAAATTCTCCCAAAGTCTATATTTCAATGACTCACAAATATGCATGCATTCTCCTTTAGTCTACGGGGTTAAGTCATCACTTCAAGCATGCAGAGAGGTGAGTCACACGAGGTCCCTCCTGAGTCGGCTTGTGTATGCAGGGAAGGTGTGTCACACAAGTCTTTCTGAGTCATATAATGCTTGCAGAGAAGAGGTGAGTCACGCTATATTCCTTTTGAGTCATCTTATTTTCGGAGAGAGGAGATGAGTCATGGTAAAGCCTTCCTGAGTGAAAAAGAAGTAGAAAGATAAATGAGAAGGTGGACGGAGGAACGAGAAGAGGAAGAGGAGGAGGAGGAGGAGGAGGAGGGGAGAAGAGAAGAAAGACAATATGAAAAAGAAGTAGAAAGATAAATGAGAAGGTGGACGGAGGAAGGGGATGATGATGATGAGGAGGAGGAGGAGGAGGAGGAGGAAGACAGAATAAGGAAGACTGTGATGAATGAGAAATAGAAAGATGAGAATGAAAAGGAGGAGGAGAAGGAACGCCGAAATAACGAAACAGTCCACGACAATCCCAGCAACGTCAACGAGAGGCTTTTCAAACAGGCGAACCGAGACACCGATATGTCTAGGAAGACAGGCCCGGGTATTACACTTTGCTGATTAGCCTGTATAGCAGCAAGAAGACTCCCTGTGCCGTGCTGATGTCGCTAATAGGCTGCGTCATGGACCATCAGGGGCAGCAGCCCTCCTGAGAGCACGCGAGTAATGGCCTCAAATCTATAAATAGCCGGCGCCGCGTCATTCAAAAGCGTTCCCACGGACCCTCGCGTACCCCGGTTTAAAGTCCACCCGCGCCGCATTCCTCGCATTCCTCAGTGACGGGCTGCCTGGACACACCGAGTGACCGTACACACACACACACACACACCGCGCTGCCCGCCGCACCGCTCAGAGGCACACATTCATCCCTCCCCGCACTGCGACCTTGAGATGCTCCACACGCCCTTCTAGCACGCAGAATTCCCATAGAAAATGAAAGTATTGAAGGACAGACTTTGGAATGTGGTGGAGGTGTGTGTGTGTGTGTGTGTGTGTGTGTGTGTGTGTGTGTGTGTGTGTGTAATTCACCTCTTGGTCTGCTGCAGGCCTCTGGAGACCATAGCTGGGCACTATAACAGAAAACCTTATTCCCGATAACCGATAACTGATAATGAAAAACCTTATCGGTGATAACCGATATTCGTTAACTGGAGACACAAATATAGCCAATAACCGATAACCGATACCCGATATAAATCCACAATTCTGATACTAGCTAGCGATAAGTCCGATAGGTGAAAACGATACTATATTGATATTTCAAATAGAAAAACATAGATGAATTCAAATTTTCATTATCTGTATTTTAGAAAACTTACAAAACCCGAAAACCACACGTTGAAACGTACCTATGGACGGTAATACTAGAAACGCCTGAGCCGGTGTTGTGTTATTTGGCGTCCCCACCGTCAACATACACTGGTCTCTCGTGAACTGCGCAGGCTCAGACCAGCACGCGTAGACTTGTGCAGTCTCACAAAGCTTTTAACCGTAATTAGAGTTGCTGGAAGGCTGAATCAGACATACAGTACCACTACCACCATCCCGCTGTTTCTAGAACGACACTCTGTACGAGTTGTATTTATATGTACCGAGTGTCGTTCTAGAAACAGCGAGGATGGTGGTACTATGTCTGATTCAGCCTTCCAGCAACTCTTAATGTGTTAAAAGCTTTGTGAGACTTCCTTACTGGTCTGAACATGCGACTTTCACGAGAGACCAGTGTTTGTAAACAAAAGCGCCAGCTTTTGACGATGGGACACCAAATAACACAACACCGGGTGCCTTCAATACCATGGCATGCTCACAAACTAATACGGAATATCAAAATTGAGGCAGTGAATAATCATTTTGGGGCAAAGTTAAATGATTTTTCTCTTTGATATATTGACTTTGAGTCTAATATAAAACATAACTTAGTTTTTTAATGTTGATGATCTAATTATGAAATCTCTTCACACGAAGATATTTCATACCCGGAGTTTTTCATACAACACCGGGCGCCCGGCCACGCATGCGCAGTAGGGAGGAGACGTTTTTTTTTTTATGAGGCGGAAAAAATTAGTGATTATCGCTAGTTTGGTTACAAAAGTAACGAAGATACCGATATATATTTAAATAAGTAGCGGATGGCCGATAACCCGATTTTGTTATCAGCGATAAAGTATCGCGATAACTTATCGCGATAACGCCCAGCTATGCTCGAGACAGCCAGCCGTTTCCCTACGGAGGAGCACAGAGCTCGTAGTACCGATCTTTGGGTAGGGCTGAGACCACTCATACACAACACACCGCGACAACGAGGTCACAACTCCTTGCCTGACGTCGCGTACCTACTCACTGCTAGGTGAACAGGGGCTACACGTGAAAGAAGATTAACCCAATTTATCTTCACCCGGCTGGGGAATCGAACCCCGGTCCTTCTGGTTGTAAGGCCGACTTTCTATCAACTGAGCTACCGGGCCGTGTGTGTGTGTGTGTCATGCGTGCCTGCCTGCCGGCCACACGCTCCTGCTTAGAAATAAGAAAAAGAACAATGCGGGAGACACGAGTTCTCTTTTTCGATAATTAAAATCACCCGCGGCGCAGCGACACACAGGTCTGCCAGGTGCCACCGGGGATGTCAGAGACTTGACCGTGTAGTTGGTGGCTCCTGCAGACGGACCCCAGTGCTCTAACGTGGGTGTTTTCAGGCGCTTTCGACTCTCATCAATTATTCCCGAAGGCCGAGAGGGGATCGTTACCTTTGCAAACACAACAGCAACTTTGGAACTGTTTAATCGTCTTCATTGAGAGCCATGCATTGTGGAGGTGACGGGAAGAGAGAGAGAGAGAGAATTACACAGAAGTACATAGAAAATCAGACCACACAGACCCCATGGTCTAGACTAGGTGGTCTATCCTTAAACCTAAGTGATTTTACATTAATCAGATGGCTCCAAAACGTTGCTTTTCTACTCTAGTTAATATTAATCTCAAGGAAGTGACGGTTGAGCTTGTTTTTGAAGGAGTCAATCGTGTTACACTGGACCACTGATGGTGGGAGCTTATTCCATTCTCGCACTACAACGTTGGTGAAGAAAAATTTGGTGCAGTCTGAATTTACTTGTCTACATTTGAGTTTTATGCCATTGTTCCTCGTTCGCAAAGTGTCATCGATCATAAACAATGTTGATCTGTCTACATTCGTGAAACCATTAAGTATTTTAAAACATTCGATCAGTTTTCCTCGGAGGCGACGTTTCTCAAGAGAGAACATGTTAAGGGTCGAAAGTCTTTCTTCGTAGGATTTGTTGCGCAAGGAAGGGATCATTTTTTTTTTGCTCGACGCTGAACACCTTCTAGCTTAGCAATGTCCTTTGCATGGTGGGGAGACCAAACTGTACCGCATATTCCAAGTGGGGTCTGACTAAACTATTGTAGAGCGGAAGTATTACATCTTTATTCTTGAATAAGAAGTTTCTTTTAATGAAGCCCAACATTCTGTTTGCTTTATTTGCTGCATCGATGCATTGCTGTGAGAATTTGAGGTTTGACGCGATTTTGACCCCCAGGTCCTTAACTCATTGAGCTCCTATGAGTTTAACGCCGCGCATTTCGTAATCGAACTTCTTATTTTTTGTTCCTACTTGAAGGACCTGGCACTTGTCTACGTTAAAGGGCATCTCCCATTTATCCGACCAAGCTGAAATTTTGTGCAAATTCTCTTGGAGGCTTTGCCTTTGCCTGAGAGAGAGAGAGAGAGAGAGAGAGAGAGAGAGAGAGAGAGAGAGAGAGAGAGAGAGAGAGAGAGAGAGAGAGAGAGAGAGAGAGAGAGAGAGAGAGAGAGAGAGAGAGAGAGAGAGAGAGAGAGAGCGTACATCCATATTATATAAAATAAAATCTATATTCAATTCACATCCATATCAAATAAAAAAATCTACATTTAGTTCACATTAATATTACGAAAAAAAAGAAGAAAAAAAAACCGCTAAATTCTTGTGCGGACAGTACCCCAGCACAATAATCATCAGTAATTTCTGGGAAGGTCGAATTATACATCACCAAAAAATGACAATACCCAAAATGAACACTTCTCACCAACCTCCAAGAAATCTCGCTAATGACAGATAATGATAGACAGGTCAAAAGATATACACGGGGTAGTCACACACACGCAGCAAGTTAAGAGGGTGTCGCTGCCTATAATAAAATGTAATACTTTGTACGCATTTTCTGGGTTAATCTCGCGTGGTATGCTTATGGTATGTTGCAGTGGCCCGCTGTATCATTTGGGTCCATGCAACACGCCAGTATGCTACCTTCTTCAAAATCAAGTTCCATATTCCCAAATGCCTCCGCTCCTCACATGAACTAATTCCAAAGTCCGAAAAGGAGATTCGTCGGGTTCTCGTTAGTGTTATTTTCACTTTCATGGCACAGAAAGCCTTGTGAAACTACCATCAGTGTCGTAGAGCTACTAATGGAAATGCCCACAGCGCAGTAACGGGGCAAGTTTGCATAAATTAAAGCTCGGGAAAAAAAATAGACAAGAACTTGTTCACTAACAGGATGGTGGATGAGTGGACCAAACTGAGCAGGGAAGTAGTTGAGACAAACATAAGTGAAAGCTTTATATGGATGTTAGCTGTGTTTATGGACGGGAGGGACTTTGGTGAATAATCCACTCCCTCGTCTGGCCTCACGTAGTCTTGTTATAGTACGTCACCTTGACGTACGTCAAGGTGACCTCCACGCACTATGGATTGCGTTGTATACAAACTAAGACGATAAACACTGACGGACGACATTCCTATAAGGTGGCGTGATCTATCTGTCGTGGGTTTTTTCCATTGACAATTGTATGCCTAATTCGTGGTGATATTAAATAATAATAATAATAATAATAATACATTGATATCCTACTATAACAGTCTCCTTGTATCTATCTTTTTTTTTTTACAGTAGAGGAAACAGTTCAAGGGCAAAAAAAGGAAACAATAATGAAAAAAAAGCCCGCTACTCACTGCTCCTACAAAAGAGTCAAGAGGAGTGGCCGAAAGATAGGTCAATTTCTTTCTGTACACAACTCCTAAGAAAACCTGGGCAGATGCGTGTGCTAAGGCGCCGAAATATTGAGAATACTCGTATGTTTTCCTTCCACCATATATGTTCAAAATACAAAAATTCTGCTTAGTTTAACTTTTTCTTTATACCATATTTCTCTCGTCTTTCTTTTTACACTATAATCACCTTGAAGGCCTCAACAGTGTTTCTTTCTTTTCCTCCTTCCTTTCTTTCTATCATTTTCCCTTTTCCTCCTTCCTTTCTTTCTATCATTTTCCCTTTTCCTCCTTCCTTTCTTTCTATCATTTTCCCTTTTCCTCCTTCCTTTCTTTCTATCATTTTCCCTTTTCCTCCTTCCTTTCTTTCTATCATTTTCCCTTTTCCTCCTTCCTTTCTTTCTATCATTTTCCCTTTTCCTTCCTTCCTTTCTTACTTCCTTCCTTTCCTTCTTCCTCCCTACTCCATCTGTTCTTCTCCTGATGACCGAAACCAAACACCACACACATCTCTCATATCTTCTCTCGCATCTTTTCACCCACGCCCTTCCTTCCTCGCTTCCCCCCACTAACGCGACTGTCCTTCTCTTCCCTTCCCTTCCCCCCGCCGCTCCCGATTCACCTGTCTCCCTAACGCACTTACAAATTATCTAATATCGTTATGTTATTATCCAAATTTACATGCAAATTTGCGACCATTACTCTCATCCCTGTGGCTTTATCTCCCTCGCCTTTGTTCACGTCCCGCCGCACGCATGACACACTCTCTCTCTCTCTCTCTCTCTCTCTCTCTCTCTCTCTCTCTCTCTCTCTCTCTCTCTCTCTCTCTGTTATGGGTTTATTTGTGGTTTTATCAGTTACTATCTATCTATTAAGGTCTCTCTCTCTCTCTCTCTCTCTCTCTCTCTCTCTCTCTCTCTCTCTCTCTCTCTCTCTCTCTCTCTCTCTCTCTCTCTCTCTCTCTCTCTCTCTCTCTCTCTCTCTCTCTCTCTCTCTCTCTCTCTCTCTCTCTCTCTCTCTCTCTCTCTCTCTCTCTCTCTCTCTCTCTCTCTCTCTCTCTCTCTCTCTCTCTCTCTCTCTCTCTCTCTCTCTCTCCCGTTATCGCCTCCTCCCCGTCTAATGGTTCTTCGGCCTTTGAAATACGTATTCCTGGCGCACCCTTCGGCAAAGCACAGTATTTCTAACCTGAGGAAATACTGCAGGAAAGGTTAGATTTAGTACGTTTGGGATCGACGCTTTATCTTTCTCTCTCTCTGATTCTGTCTCTCTCTCTCTCTCTCTCTCTCTCTCTCTCTCTCTCTCTCTCTCTCTCTCTCTCTCTCTCTCTCTCTCTCTCTCTCTCTCTCTCTCTCTCTCTCTCTCTCTCTCTCTCTTCACACACACACACACACACACACACACACACACACACACACACAGATACACTCTTACACACACACACACACACACACACACACACACACACACACACACACACACACACACACACACACACACATACACGTTTTCTTTCGTGTTGGAATCCTTTACTTTTCTTCTAGTTTTCTTTTTCTTCGCTGTAGTTTTCTTCTTTCATAAATTTATAACACTTCCTCAGTCGTCTATTATATTATATTAATTTAATTTTAATTAATATAATTATATCTAATTATATTACTTTGTGTCATCTGTAAAAAAATCAAACTTAGAGTCAACTGTACTTGTTTGTATATTTTAATTTTGATCAGAAAAAAAGCAAAATTAATTGAATCGAAATATCATTCAGGATTTTATTACTAATTGATTCTGGCTATTACTACACAGTGTTATATTCCCACTGAGGATAACTTAATTGTATCACTATCGGGGATGTGTGAAAGTGATGAGCCGGAGCAAAACATTCGACGCAAACACAACAGCATCACGGGAATATTAATCACTCCGACGCGGAAACATAGAAAAAAAATCACTGCTGACTCAATAAATATGTAATGAGTGAGTAACTGTATGCAAATAAATATAGAGGGTTAGATAGATGCCAATATATATTTAGATGATAGATTAACAAACAGACACTCGGATACAGAGGTAGGCAGATAGACAGATAGACAGACAAAGATAAATATGTAGTGAGCGAGTAACTGAATACAAATAAATATAGACAGATAGATAGAAGCCAATAAATACTTCGATGCAAGATAAACAAACAGGCACTCGGATATTGAGGTAGGCAGGTAAGACAGACAGACACAGTTGTTTATGTATTAATGTATATGTATATGGCAATGCAAACATGTATCCCAGCGACAACAGGATATGCAGAATTTGTTATTGGAACACACAAAAAAAATGAATAAATAAAAATATAAATAAATAAATAAATGAAGATAAAAATCTAATCAAAAGATAATAAGAAAATAGCGCATCCATTTATCGAGTCTATGAAAACAAAATCATATTCCATTCTATATGCAAATGGCAAATTTGTGGTGAACTCTTTGCTCTCTCTCGCTCTCTCTCCTCTCGTGCTCCTTTGGCCTTCCCTGCTGAAGTGACGACCTTTTCACATCAAGGTCCAGAAGCCTTGCCAAACTATCACAAGCCTCATAAAGCTACCCGTATAAATACTAAGACAACCTCTACCAAAGCCTTATCAACTATGCGTGTGTAAGGCCCGAAACGTTTGTGAATACGGGCCTGAAGCAACTATTTCCAAAGCCACAAAGATGATTAGACGGGTTGTCATGAGTGTTCTTCCCATCCATGTTGCAGAAGTCTTGTTAAACTATCACTTGTCTCATAAAACTACCCATAAAAACACTAGCACAACAACCTCAACGAAAGCCTTATCAAATGTGTGTGTGTGTGTGTGTGTGTGTGTGTGTGTGTGTGTGTGTGTGTGTGTGCGTGCGTGCGTGCGTGTGTGTGTGTGTGTGTGTGTGTGTGTGTGTGTGTGTGTAAGCCCCGAAACGTTTGTGACTACGGGCCTGAGAAACACTATATAGCTTCGTCCACAAAGGTTTGGTGGCCACGCTGTGCATTGCGGGTTAACGAGTCGCCGCAGGGCCCGGACAGATGGGGCAGCCGCCGGCCGCCGCACCATCACGGGCCAGTATTTGTTTTGGTGCAGCTGCGGAAACATACGCCGACAAGCGGCTAGATTATAATGTAGGACTTTGTAGGTTAAAGGTGCTTTCCTATTTCCCCTTGACAATGACTGATGATTGGGAAGCTGACGGACGCTTGGACGAACACACACACACACACACACACACACACACACACACACACACACATTTAGTTCATTCTTTTTTCAAGCCACGAGTTTCACTTCACTCACTGAACTCTACTTCGTTATCTAGCAATTAATCCGTCCCACACTTCCTCCTGGAGAGGTTTCAGTCACGTAATTAAAGATAAAATGAAAAAGACATCGACATTTAATAAAGTCATACATTGAATCCAGTTTGTTTTGATGCTTGTATCAGATGGAATACTCTTGAACACACTTACCTAACTAACACCACGAAGCCTGCTGTCATCACAACGGAAAAGAGAAAAAAATATATGCTACTGCTATAAGACTACAATAACGATGATGATAACAACAGCAAAAACAACAATAACAATGACAACAATAATGACAACAATGATGATAATGAGTCAATATGATAATAAAACAATAATGATGGCAATAATATTAATAATAGAAGCTAGTTAATTAGTTACTTAGTGAGTGAGTGAGTCGGTTCGTTCAAAAGAAAAATAAGTTACTGTGTGTGTGTGTGTGTGTGTGTGTGTGTGAGTGTATTAGTCATGTATCGGATGTCCGCATCCGCATCTGCATCCGCGGAACATTCGCATCCGCGGAGCATCCGTATCCGCGGAACATCCGCATAATTTTTCACATCCGCATCCGCTGTTTTAAAAAAAATAAACATCCGCACCCGCATCCGCATATGAGATGAAGTAAATATTCGCATCCGCATCCGCATCCGCACCACACACAAACAGGATGTGGCGGATATATTTCATACATTATACAGAGTCACAGACTCAGAGTGCAGACGACAGAGTACAGAGCTTGTGAAGTCGCCACATCTATGGCACCCCCCTCCCTTCCCTCCCCCTGTGGGGTCCCTTCCTCGCGGGGATCCCTCGCGTCCGCAGACCGCCACATCTATGGCCCCCCCTCCCCCACCTCACCCCCCTGTGGGGTCCCTTACTCGCGGGGATGCTTCGCGTCCGCAGACCGCCACGCCACACAGAGCCGTGGAAAGGGAGTGTCGGCCGCTCGCCATTTCCCATTCCTGTCCCTCATGCTGGCAGCCTCCTGTCAGTGCTCCGCCTCAACACAAGCTGCAAAGATCACCATTTTTATCTCTTGGTGTTGAACTTGTGTTCAGGCAGAAGACCCGGGTAGAAGGTAGTGAACCTGAGCGACATAGATGCAAGATGGCGTCTAGGGAGCCCCTTGACGAAAACCTCCTACCTACAACTCTATCTGTGGCACCTCCCCCCCATTGGCACCGCCATCTCTGTGGGGTCCCATTCTCGCGGGGATGCTTCGCGTCCGCAGGCCTCCACGTGGCTACTTTCCCCCCATCGGCACCGCCAAGGGCACCCCGGCACACCTGCAGGCCAGAGCCTGCCCCGCCGGGCCGGCCCCTCTCAGCGCCTGCTCGCGGGGCGTCACCGGTGCGTCCACGAAGGAGACGCTGCAGAGGACCGTTTTGTGTCTTCGGTTTTATTAAGAATAGAAGTGTCTGAAGAGTCTGAGGTCGTGAACGTAGTTAAGTTATAGTAGGAGGATGGTGTCGCTGAATGTGTGTATGTACAGTCGACGATAGAGAGTAGTGTCACGGTTTTGAGAATGTTTAGCCTGGTGGCGGTATCTGGCAACTATACGACGGTGGCGCATTCACTGGTGATGTTAGTGACGCGTATCAGTGTGTACAGTGTGTGTGTGACCGTGAAATTATAATATTGTATAATATTATATTATATTATAATATAACGTTGTTAGAAATATACCAGATTACATGAATTCAATTTAGAAATGCGATAATGAATGTCTTCTACATGATGATAATGATGACGACGAGGTAAAACATCACGAACAGTCTGAAACCCTTTTTCTTATTAAACTTTGAAAATACCGCGTGCAATGCTGTCCTTCACAGAGGCAGGCAGTGACTAATGCTCCTTACCATCAAACAGCAAATAGGCTTGAGGGTCTGTTTAACTCGCAGCCTTAATTCCCGTCACTATAAAGCCTCAAAGACAATTCAGATCATCAATAATCTAAAATCATTAATCCTTGAAGATTACGTAATATCTAAGTATAAATACGTGTGTGTGTGTGTGTGTGTGTGTGTGTTGAGTGCGAGCGCGGAAAAGCCCACGGTCGACGACGCCATCATGTGAATGTTTATAGCCTATTATTACGTATAATTTTTTTAATAAAGAACAAGATCTCGGCTGTCAGGGATTTATTTTTTAAGTTAAAAGGCACATCAATCTCCCTTAATAAGTGCAGTATATTTTTAAATGTATCATAGTTTGATAAATAACTTAGAATTGCTCATGACTAAATTTGACCGAAACTAAAAGCTCGTGTCAAAATGTAGCGACAGAGCCTAAAGAAAAAATATTTATTAAGCGTTGGCGACGGGCACTTTTGATGAATATCTGTCTTAAAATTATGTAGAGTGCACCTGTGACCACCATCACCACAACAGTACGATTTCGATAGGATGTAATAATTTTCATGTCGCGTGGAGGGGTTGCCAGATGTCGCTTTCTGAACGAAACTTACTGGACAGTGTGTCACTACTCTCTATAGCCGACTGTACGTATAGATGGATGTCAATTAAAGAAGAGAATGTTAGAGCCATCAAGACACCAGCAGTGGGGACACATATTTGGTCCCTTCCCTTAACAGAATACGGAATCTGAAGCTGTTATTAATTAGGGAATAGTGTGTGTGTGTGTGTGTGTGTGTGTGTGTGAGAGAGAGAGAGAGAGAGAGAGAGAGAGAGAGAGAGAGTGTGTGTGTGTGTTAAGGCCTTCGTCAGTGTCCTCCCCTGCTGCATATCGTCCATTGTTTTCCTTCTCTTTGCTTTCGTCTTCCAAGTCACCGGATAGCGAGGTCAAGTCTTCCTGGGCGGGGCAAGGAAAACACGAGAGCCAAGGTTCCCTTTCCTCACAGCTTGTCTTGGTGTGTGTGTGTGTGTGTGTGTGTGTGTGTGTGTGAACAAGAGAGGGCACCGAACTCTCTTATCCTTCTCTCTCTCTATCTCTCTCTCTCTCTCTCTCTCTCTCTCTCTCTCTCTCTCTCTCTCTCTCTCTCTCTCTCTCTCTCTCTCTCTCTCTCTCTCTCTCATACTTCTTTCTCTCTCTCTCTCTCTCTCTCTCTCTCTCTCTCTCTCTCTCTCTCTCTCTCTCTCTCTCTCTCTCTCTCTCTCTCTCTCTCTCTCTCTCTATCTCTCTCTCTCTCTCTACTTCATTCTTACTTCGTGTCTTCATTCGTGTGGACGAGAGAAGGAATTGAACTCTCTCCTCCTTCTGTCTGTCTGTCTGTCTGTTTGTCTGTCTGTATCTTCACTCGAACATACTTTATGCTCTCTCTCTCCACGATTACTACTGAATTTAGTCACGCACCGACGCAACGATAATACAAAGGACGTAAAAATAATACATATAACGTTACTAGTAGCACAAAGTTTTGCACCGATGAACAAAGAACATTGAAATAATACATGTAGCGTTATTATTAGCAGCAGAAAGTTTACTCTTCCAGCTTTTTAATATTCTTCGTGTCTGGCTCTCTCTCAGTAAGAGCGACGCGTGTCACCGCCGGGAGTGGAGACGGCTTGGGTACGCGGACACCTCTCGCACCGCAGTTCTTTAATTGTATGAAACAAGTTTTGTGTGAGACTGAACTATCTAGAGAATGTATCTATTGGAACTAATGAAAATATAAGAAAATGTCTCAAAATACCTCACAAACATTAAGTTAAACTACGTTACGCTGACTGTAGTCTTATAATTGTATGAAGGAAGTTTTGTTTGCGACTGAACTATCTAAAGAATGTACCTATTGGCAATAATGAAGGTAAAAGAAAAAGTTTCAACTTATTTGGCCAACATAAACTCCACACTTCTACGAGGAATTTAGTAGTTTTTAACACTTAGCAGTTTAGTTTTGTAGAAACTTAGGTTTGAAAATTTAGTGGTTTAGTTTAGTAGAACTTTAGTAGTTTTTTTGTAATTTATCGGTTTAATTTGGTAGAAATTTAGTGGTTTTTAAAATTTAGCAGTTTAGCTTGGTAGAAATTTAGTAGTTTTTTGGTAATTTAGCGGTTTAATTAGGTGGAAATTTAGTGATTTAAAAAAAATTAGCAGTTTAGTTTCGTAGCAATTTAGAAGGTTTTAAAATTTAGCAGTTTGGTTTGCTGGGAATTTAGTGTTTTTTTTAAATTTAGCAGTTTAGTTTGGTAGAAATTTAGTGTTTTTTTTTTAAAGTTTAGCCGTTTAGTTTAGTAGAAAATTAGTAGGTTTTAAAATTTATCTGTTTAATTTAGCAGAAAATTAGTATGTTTTAAAATTTAGCGCTTTAGTTTAATATAAAATTAGTAGATTTAAAAATCTAGTGGTTTAGTTTAGTAGAAATTTAGTGTTTGAAAAAAAAAAATAGCAGTTAAATTTAGTAGAAATTTAGTAGTATTAATAGTTTACTACGTTCATTACACTCAACAACCAACACGGACAGAACTTCCACCCTACATGTTATACTCTATTTATATTCAGAGCAAAGTACGCAGCTTAAGGTCAAACAACAACAAAACGAAACACACAAAAAAAAGCCCCCTGCAGCTCGATTGGTATGGGAAGGGTTCGCCAGCTGTAAAATCAGATGCAAATGAGCCCATACTGCAGCACAAGGGGATTTAATTTGGCCCATAATGAAGGAATCATTTGCATTTCACGTATTTCACAGGATGATTAGCAGATAGCAAACAGGTATTAGTGAACTGAGGCTTAATAATTTACTTCGTGGCTATCAGTTTTGCTAAGCGAGAAGTGAAAGAAAGATAGAAGGAATGAAATAAAGAGAGGAAAGAGGTATAACAGTTCTGCTAAGGAGAAGTGAAAGAAAGAAAGAAAGAAAGGAGAGATAGAAGTAGAGATGGGATAAAGATAGGGAAAAAAAGGAAGGAAAGAAGTGGAAGAAAGAGAGTAAAGGAAAGAAAGGAAAGAGATAGAGTGAAAGAAGGGATAAAGATAGGGGTAAAGAAGGACGTGAAATAAATAAATAAATAAAGAAAGGAAGGAAAAAGATAGAGGTAAGGATGGAAGAAGTTAAAGAAAGGAAGAAAGAAAGGAAGAAAGGAAAAAGATAGAGGTAAGGATGGAAGAAGTTAAAGAAAGGAAGAAAGAAAGGAAGAAAGGAAAAAGATAGAGGTAAGGATGGAAGAAGTTAAAGAAAGGAAGAAAGAAAGGAAGAAAGGAAAAAGATAGAGGTAAGGATGGAAGAAGTTAAAGAAAGGAAGAAAGAAAGGAAGAAAGGAAAAAGATAGAGGTAAGGATGGAAGAAGTTAAAGAAAGAAAGAAAGATAAATAAAAGAGAGGAAAGAGATTAGGTAAAGAAGGAATAAAGAAGGGAAAAAAATGAAAGGTGAATGAAAGAGAAAACAATAAAAAAGGAAGTGAATGAAAGAAAAAAAGAAAGAAAGAGACAAAGAAAGAAAGAAAGGTAAATAAGAGAGGAGAGAGATTAGGTAAAGAAGGAATAAAGAAGGGAAAAAAGAATGAGAGAAAACAATAAAGAAGGAAGAAGTGAATAAAGAAAGAGAGAAAGAAAGAAAGGAAAGTGAGGCGTAAAAAAAAGGGCATGACACTTATTTCGTCTTTCCTATAATATTGCAACTGCTTTAAAAAACATATTGTGCTTTACTATTAGAACATAAGAACATAAGAACGTAAGGAGTCTGCAAGAGGCCGGCTGGCCTATACTAGGCAGCTCCTGTACACTCAACCCCACCTTACCTCACCATCCATGGCTTTATCTAACCTCTTCTTGAATGTATCTATGGTACTGGCACCCACAACATGGCTCCCAAGCCTGTTCCTGGTAGTAATATTTAAATGACTTTTTTATTATATTTTCAGGTTTTATATCTGTTTATTTAGTTTTAAGTTTTATTTAACATCCTACAGCATACACACCATTCACTCAACCATTTATACATACATACAGTGCACACAGTGTTAGTATTGGGGCCTATCTCAAAGCTGTGTTAGTAGGACAAGGGGCATGGGGAAGGGGGTATATACATGCACTTAATATGTATATGCACAATGTTGGTACATAACAATGTACACCATTCATACAGCATCCGTCACGTTCAGTCATTCACAAGCACGCGCTAAGAAATTATAACCATCACCAAAAAAACATGACGTAAACCATAACACGTTGATCAAGTTGGTCTTCAGGAAAGTCATCAGCCTATCGATCACATCCGGATGACCGTCCCCGAGCACGGAGGAGAGGACGAGGGACAGTAATCCACGAGGGGCCGACGCGCCCGTTCGTATTCTCCACAGTACAAAAGGATGTGACCGATAGAAAGCGTTCTATTACAGGGGGCACATGTGGTGCCATCGATGTAGGGTCTGAGGTGGGTTAGGAGGGTGGAACCCACCCTGAGACGTGCGAGGACCACTTCCTCCCGTCGCGATGGACGACTGCAGGGAAGTGGCCCACTGGCCTAGGATGGGCTTGAGAGTGGGGAGTTGCTGGTTTGTCCATTGGCTTTGCCACAGAAGATTTACTGATGACTTTCCGAGGGGGAGACATGACTGCAGGTCCCGAGGGGGGTTCCACGCTCCACGTCCCTCGAGCTCCACAGGCGACTTACAAAATGTCAGCCTGTTCAGTGCCGTAGATGCGGCAATGTCCAGGCACCCATACCAGCGAGAAAGATTTACGGGAAGTACATAGCTTATTAATGGTGTTGCCCTGGATTTCTTTAGTATCCGTGTGTCCAGATTCAAGAGCCTGAAGGGACGACCTAGAATCAGTGAAGATTGTGGAATTACGTGCGTAGTCTATGGCCTTATCAATTGCGAAAAGTTCTGCAGAAAATACCGAAGTATGGGAAGGCAAACGAAACCTCAGGAAATATTCACGCGACCAAACAATAGCACCCACAGTCATTCATCTTAGAGCCGTGGAGGTGGTTGGGGTAGCCGCTGGCCAGCTCAGAACCGCTGCCAGGCCTCCACAGGGTTGATGTTGGTTTTTGTGCTCTCTCTCTCTCTCTCTCTCTCTCTCTCTCTCTCTCTCTCTCTCTCTCTCTCTCTCTCTCTCTCTCTCTCTCTCTCTCTCTCTCTCTCTCTCTCTCTCTCTCTCTCTCTCTCTCTCTCTCTCTCTCTCTCTCGCCATTCTTCAGTTCCAGGGCAAAATGGCAAGGAGGAGGAGGAAGAGGAGGAAGAAGAGCGAGACACCTTCTGCCTCCCTCTTTTCCTGCTGCCGTTGCAGTCTGGCTCTCAGCTCACTTTCGCTTTCTCTCGTTATCAATCGCTTTCCCACTTTTAAAATTTACACGCGCTTTACCTGACTCGCCAAGCATGCGCCAAGTTCTACTTCTCGCCCTCCTGTTCTGGGCTCTTCCCGTGATGCTGGCGTTGGAGACCGCCGGCATGGACCCCGGGGCACTGCACGCCGACGCGCTGCGTGACGCCTCGCCAGGGGAGGAAGGACCCACGGCTGGTAACAGCACGTCTGACAAGACACGACTGCTTTCCCTCGCCAACAGCCGTGTCCAGGACGACGATGGGCCGCGAACCCTTAGCCGAGCTCTGCAGGGGGCACTCAGCAGCCTCCTGCGGGACAAGGCCAGTGCACTGAAGAGCAGACTCCGGCTACTGCAGCAGCAGCACCTCGAGCTGCTGGCCCAAGTGGCGCTTAAAGAGCAGACCGTCCAGGACCTGCGCAGGCAAAACGCGCACCTGACCAACATCCTCCGCGTGGCCCATGTTGAGGTCGCCGTCCTGCACAGGGCGGGGCTGGCCAAGGAGCGGACACAGCGGAAACAGGACCAACGCGCGCTGACGCTTCAACAGAAGAACAGCGGCCTGCGCAGGCAACTGTATTTGGCACGGCAACGTAACTACGACCTGCTCAAAGCATTGCCCTTCTCACGAAGAGATGACAACGGCCGGCGCTCTATACTGTCCCGATCACAGGAAGGAAATGGCGGCCAAAGTCACAATAGTCAAGCACTGTCATTGGGCCGGCCCAGTAACAAAAGCCCTGCCCACCACACTGCACTCACCGTCCTTGATCAAGTTTGCCATGCAGAGGACGAGGTGCAGAAACGAAACGAACTCGTCGTCTTTAATCAAGTCTGTCACGCACGGGAGGACATGAAGCCTGTTACTGCGCTCGTCCCCTTCCAAGAAGACTTTGATACTGACGATGAGACGGACTACAAAAACGAGCCCGTGCCTGTAGAGGAAAACTACGACTCAGACTACAAGACGGACTACGAAAACGAGCCCGTGCCTGTAGAGGAAGATTACGACTCAGACTACGAGGCGGACTACGAAAACGAGCCCGTGCCTGAAGAGGAAGATTACGACTCAGACTACAAGACGGACCACGAAAACGAGCCCGTGCCTGTAGAGGAAGATTACGACTCAGACTACGAGGCGGACTACGAAAACGAGCCCGTGCCTGTAGAAGAAGATTACGACTCAGACTTCAAGACGGACCACGAAAACGAGCCCGTGCCTGTAGAGGAAGACTACGACTCAAACTACGAGGCGGACCACGAAAACGAGCTCGTCCCAGTAGAGGAAGACTACGACTCAGACTACGAGGCGGACCACGAAAACGAGCCCGTGCCTGAAGAGGAAGACTACGACTCAGACTACGAGGCGGGTTACCAAATCAAGCTCGTGACGATAACACGGAATACAAAGTCTATATATATACGATATTGATGACGGCATGAGCTACGATATCGGACCCGCGCCAGTTGAGGAAGTTTAGAGCTCAGACATCGAGAAGACTTGCGATAGTGAGCCTGTTCCAGCTGAAGAAGCCATACCTCCCCCTCCCCATCCTCATCCTTCCCCCTCCCCATCCTTCCCCCCCGGCGTAACTCCCCTATCGTCGGCCTCCTCATCCTTCCCCTTCCCCATCCTTCCCCCCCGGCGTAACTCCCCTATCGTCGGCCTCCTCATCCTCATCCTTCCCCTTCCCCATCCTTCCCCCCCGGGGTAACTCCCCTATCATCGGCCTCCTCATCCTCATCCTTCCCCTTCCCCATCCTTCCCCCAGCGTAACTCCCTATCGTCGGCCTCCTCATCCTCACCTTCCCCTTCCCATCCTTCCCCCCGGCGTAACTCCCCTGTCGTCGGCCTCCTCATCCTCATCCTTCCCCTCCCATCCTTCCCCCGGCGTAACTCCCCTATCGTCGGGCTCCCCATCCTCATCCTGACCCTTTCCCCGCCCCCTCCTTCCCCCAGCGTAACTCCCCTATCGTCAGCCTCCCCATCCTCATCCTTCCCCTTCCCCATCCTTCCCCACCGGGGTAACTCCCCTATCATCGGGTTACCATTCCCCCTACGGTGGCTTCCCCATCCCCAAGGTTCCCCTTCCTCAACCTGGCAGTTTCTCCTTCCAGCCAGCAGCGGTTCTTCAGTCCAAGTCTCCTGTTCAAGGGGTGTTCGGGCAAGATTTCTCACAAAAGCCTGTGACAAACCTCAGACCCGGGCCTTGAGTTCGCTGTCCTGACTTGCATTTCTTACATTTCTCACATTTCTTAAAACCTTTCTATCTATGAGTAAATTGTCCTGAAGGTAATACTTGGATCACAGAGTTACATTCAGAGTTACATGCTAGAGCAGTGTTGTCCAAACTGGGGTACTGGGGTTCGTGGAGGAGGAGAAGGAGGAGGAGGAAGAGGAGGAGGAGAGCAAGGAAAATGGAGAATGATGCATTGATAGAGGCGAAGAATTATGTGGGCTAATAGAGAAAGGAGGAGGAGGAGGAGGAGGAGGAGGAGTAAGATACTTACTAATACCAGGAGGAGAATGATGAATATAAAGATGAGGAAAAGTACATAAGAACATAAGAACGCAGGAGTCTACAAGAGGCCGGTAGGCCTGTACAAGGCAGATCCTTTGACCCTAAGTTCCCGTGTATCTAACCCCACCTAATATCGCTGTCCATGAATTTATCTAGTCTATTTTTTAATGTGACAATTGTATTGGCACTCACCACATGACTGCTAAGCCTATTCCACTCATCCACCACCCTGTTAGTAAACCAATTTTTGCCTATTTCCCTGTTGAATCTGAATTTATCCAGTTTAAACCCATTACTTCGTGTCCTATCCGGTTCTCTTACCAACAAAACCTTATGAATGTCTCCCTTATTAAAGCCCTTCATCCATTTATAAACCTCGATCATGTCTCCACGCACCCTTCGCCTTTCCAGAGAATGCAAGTTTAACTGCTTGAGTCTTTCCTCGTATGGCAAGTTTCTCAACCCCTGAATCATCTTAGTCATCCTCCTCTGCACCGATTCTAGCATTTTGATATCCATTCTATAGTAAGGTGACCAGAACTGAGCCGCATAGTCAAGATGAGGTCTAACTAATGCTAAATATAGTTTGAGGAAGACTTCGGGGCTTCTGTTGCTTACGCTCCTTGAAATAAATCCCAGTACCCTATTAGCTCGATTTCTAGCTTGAATGCATTGTGCCCTTGGACGGAGATCAGAGCTCACTAAGACCCCTAAATCCCTCTCGCACCCAGACCTGCTTATGAGAGTGTCATTTAAGCAATAGTTATGTGAGGGGTTTTTCCTACCTACACTCAGAATACTGCACTTCCCTACATTGAACTCCATCAGCCATTTATCCGCCCAGTCATACAATCTGTTGAGTTCACTTTGGAGAATACTAGCGTCCTGATCCGACTCAATTACTCTACCGATCTTGGTATCATCTGCAAATTTACTAACATCACTACTAATTCCTGTATCTAAGTCATTGATATAAATAATAAACAAAAGTGGACCTAATACCGAACCTTGTGGGACCCCACTCGTAACACATCCCCAGTCAGATCTTTTACCATTGATTTGTACTCTTTGCTTCCTATTGCTAAGCCACGCCTTGACCCAGTTCAAAACTTTACCCTCTACTCCGTGAGCCTGTAATTTAAGCAACAGTCGTTGGTGAGGAACTTTGTCAAACGCTTTACTAAAATCAAGATAGATTACATCATAATTTTCAACTCTGTCAACCGCCTCAAATATTTTATTGTAGAAGGACAAGAGATTGGTGAGTCATGACATACCTTTGTGAACCCATGCTGCGAGTCGTGAATTAGCTATGTTTCTCTAAATGCTCCCGAATGTTCCTGGCTATTATGGACTCCAGCATCTTGCCTATAACCGATGTTAAGCTAATTGGGCGATAGTTTGAAGCAACTGACCTGTCCCCCTTTTTAAAAATCGGCGTCACATTAGCTACTTTCCATAGGCTCGGCACATAGCCAGTATTTACAGACATCTTAAAGATGTCGGTTAGTGGGTCACTGAGTACATCACCTAATTCCTTTAATACCCTCGGAAATATCCCGTCAGGACCTGGCGACTTGTTCTTCTTAAGCTTATCTATCTCATCCTGAACTACTTGCCTGGTAATGATTATATCCCTCAATTTATCGCCATCCCCGCCCTCGTACACCTGAACTCTTTCCGGTATAGTCGTTCGATCCTCCTGTGTGAATACTGAAAGGAAGTAGTCGTTCAACAATGTGCTCATATTTTCGGAATTTTCTACTAGCTCCCCTGTGTTTGTTTTCAGCGGTCCAATTTTCTCCCGTGTTTTTGTTCTATACATCTGAAAGAAGCCCTTAAGATTACTTTTCGCCTCATTTGCTACTTTGATCTCATAGTTCCTTTTTGCTATCCTGGTGTTTTTCTTAACTAATCTAGATAGTTCGACGTACCGGCCCCTGAGATGTGTTTCCCCATTCTTTATTTTCTGATAAATTCCCTTCTTTAACCCAATCTCGTGTTTTAGTCCACGAGTCATCCACTTAGGACCATTGTTTTCTTTTCTAAGTGTTCGCTGTGGTATATGCTGTCCTTGCCCCTCTACTATTACTCTAACTAAATTATTGTAAGACATTTCTACCTGGTTCTCCTGGCTCTCCAATCCGCAGTTCTGGCCCTCATGAATCCCTAGATTATCCCAGTTTACCCCTTCAAGATGTCTTCGAAGCCCCTCGTAATTTGCTCTTCTGAAATCTGGCACTAACACTGGGTTTGGTTCGCGGGTTACCGCCCAGTCTAAGCTAAAACGAGCCGTTCTGTGGTCACTATTTCCTAACTCTCCGCCCACCTCCAACTCACGTAGCAAGTTCCCATTATTGGTTAGGACTAAGTCTAATATGTTATCTCCTCTGGTAGGCTCAGTAACTACCTGCTTAAGGAAATTATCTTGTATAACTTCAAGAAAGTCCTCGGCGTCCAGGTCACCCACTAGGTCTTCCCAGTCTATATTCCTATAATTAAAGTCCCCCATTACGCAGACATTTCTACTCATACTCGCCCTGCCAATCTCCTGTAGTAATATACTCGTGTCCTGCCTGTTAAGGTTGGGTGGCCTGTACAGAACTCCTAGAATTAGTTTTTCTTTCCCTTTGTAAACGTCCACCCAAACTGATTCTGAATCCATGTTAGTTTTGACTGAATTGTTAACTAAACATTTAAGTGAGTCATTAACATATAGCGCAACTCCACCTCCCTTTCTGCCCCTTCTGTTTTTGTGAAACATCTGATAACCCGTTATTTCAAATTCTGATCTAAAATTTCTATTAGCAATGTCTATCCATGTCTCAGTGATCGCTATTATGTCAACATTTTCTGAATGAGTAATAGGAGGGGGGGAGGGGAAGAAGAGGAGAGAAGGCGTAGGAGGAATGGGAAGAGGAAGTTAACCCCTCCAGGCTGATAAAGTGACACTCATATGAATGGTGCGCTTGGGAGGATCGATCCACCGCTGCTATGTGCACTGTGTGTCCTGGTAGTTGTTACACGCACGAATCCGTCTTTTAACTTCCCCTCCACCTCTGAATGTCTTTGTCCGCATTAGCAGGTGTGTACGTACGTGTGCGTGAGTTGTGTTCATTTGTTTACCTTCATATTTCTCAACTAACTGTAATATTATATGTCTGCGTAAATGCAAGACTCTGTATAAAAATGATAATCAACATAAATTACCTAAGTTAACAGCACAGATTCATCCGGCAGAGTGACTTCGCATATTTGCCGTAAGCGTGTGTTCTAAATAAGGGACGTTTTGGCTCTGATGGGTTGGCTGTGTGCTGCAGACTTGTTCCCCTTCGCTACACCTGCTTTGATGGAACCGCACGGGGCATGGCGGGAGGTGGGTCTCTACTGGGCAACTTGGGAAGAGGGGGGTGGGGGGGGTGAGGTGAGGGCGAGTTGAGTGAGGTAGGGAGGAGCAGGTGGGATGATGTAAGTGTGAAGGAGCGCATATATATGGGGTCTGGGTTAGGTATGGTGCTCTGAAATGGAATGGGGTGGGGTGAGGTGGGGTGAACTGAGGTATGGGTAGGGTTCGAGTGGGGTTAAATGGAGTAGGGAGGAGCAGGATAGGTGGTAGGTTTGAAAGACTGCATATATGGGGTTAGGATAAGGTATGGTGGGATATAATGGAATAGGGTTGCATGAGGAGAGGCTGAGTGAGGTAGAGTGGCCTGAGGTGTGGGAGAATGGGCTTGAGTGGAAGGGGATGGGATAGGGTGGGCTGGAGTGGAAGGGGATGGGATAGGGTGGGCTGGAGTGGAAGGGGATGAGATAGGGTGGGCTGGAGTGGAAGGGGATGGGATAGGGTGGGCTGGAGTGGAAGGGGATGGGATAGGGTGGGCTGGAGTGGAAGGGGATGGGATAGGGTGGGCTGGAGTGGAAGGGGATGGGATAGGGTGGGCTGGTGTGGATGGGTTTGGTATAGGGTGGGCTGGAGTGGAAGGGGATGGGATAGAATGGGTTGGAGTAGAAGGGGATGGGATAGAATGGGTTGGAGTGGAAGGGGATGGGATAGGGTGGGCTGGAGTGGAAGGGGATGGGATAGAGTGGGCTGGAGTGGAAGGGAATGGGATAGGATGGGGTGGAGTGGAAGGGGATGGGATAGGGTGGGTTGGAGTGGAAGGGGATGGGATAGAATGGGTTGGAGTGGAAGGGGATGGGATGGGATGTGGGTTGGAGTGGAAGGGGATGGGATAGGATGGGTTGGAGTGGAAGGGGATGGGATAGGATGGGTTGGAGTGGAAGGGGATGGGATAGGGTGGGCTGGAGTGGAAGGGGATGGGATAGGATGGGTTGGAGTGGAAGGGGATGGGATAGGGTGGGCTGGAGTGGAAGGGGATGGGATAGGGTGGGCTGGAGTGGAAGGGGATGGGATAGGGTGGGCTGGAGTGGAAGGGGATGGGATAGGGTGGGCTGGAGTGGAAGGGGATGGGATAGGGTGGGCTGGAGTGGAAGGGGATGGGATAGGGTGGGCTGGAGTGGAAGGGGATGGGATAGGGTGGGCTGGAGTGGAAGGGAATGGGATAGGGTGGGCTGGAGTGGAAGGGGATGGGATAGGGTGGGCTGGAGTGGAAGGGGATGGGATAGGGTGGGCTGGAGTGGAAGGGGATGGGATAGGGTGGGCTGGAGTGGAAGGGGATGGGATAGGGTGGGCTAGAGTGGAAGGGGATGGGATAGAGTGGGCTAGAGTGGAAGGGGATGGGATAGGGTGGGCTGGAGTGGAAGGGGATGGGATAGGGTGGGCTGGAGTGGAAGGGGATTGGATAGGGTGGGCTGGAGTGGAAGGGGATGGGATAGGGTGGGCTGGAGTGGAAGGGGATGGGATAGGGTGGGCTGGAGTGGAAGGGATGGGATAGATTGGGTTGGAGTGGAAGGGGATGGGATAGGGTGGGCTGGAGTGGAAGGGGATGGGATAGGGTGGGCTGGAGTGGAAGGGGATGGGATAGGATGGGTTGGAGTGGAAGGGGATGGGATAGGGTGGGCTGGAGTGGAAGGGGATGGGATAGAATGGGTTGGAGTGGAAGGGGATGGGATAGGGTGGGTTGGAGTGGAAGGGGATGGGATAGAATGGGTTGGAGTGGAAGGGGATGGGATAGGGTGGGCTGGAGTGGAAGGGGATGGGATAGAGTGGGCTAGAGTGGAAGGGGATGGGATAGGGTGGGCTGGAGTGGAAGGGGATGGGGTGAGGCGGAATGGGGCCGAGTGGGGCGAGGAAGGGTAGGGAAGGGCGTGGGTCTCCGGGCGTCACATGAGACCTGCAGCAACAAGGGGAAGGAAAATCTAAGGAGTTCCCTGGCTAATCCAAGGAATTCTATAAACGCATTTTTCTATAAACTTCGATAAATCAGAGCGGCGGAAGAGTGTTCAGGCGGGAACTCTGTACTGGGTAAAGGTTTTTAAGGAACGTTAACTTTGCTGCGGCGAAAGTATATGGATGAGAGGGGATGAAGTGCTGCCTCCTCCTCCTCCTCCTATTCCTTCTAGATCCCCTCCACTGCCATGCTAAACGCTGCCATCATCATCACCATCTCTTTTATAAGTCTTTCCTTCCCCCCACTGCCTATACTACCACACTTAGCACCGCCTCCAGTATTAGTGTTAGTTGATGTCATTAGCGGGACTACAAAGTGATTCCCAGGCTTTACGGAGGATTATTTAATCATATCAAAACAAATCCTCTGATAATCACAGTCAAAATGTTGTTCAAATATTACCGGCGGGCGAGAGGCGCTGAACAAGGACTGATGACGCGAACTTGATGATAAAATTGTAACGCGAATTTAATTACAGATGACCGATTTCTTAAATGTCTCGGCGCCTCAGTTCGTCAGTTTGAAAAGCCTCTCGTAGAAGTAGCTGGGGTTTGCATGGACTGCTTGGTGATGCTGGTGATAGTCTTGCCTGATTTCTGCACCATGAACGAAAAAGCCACCCATGAAAACCCGGTTAGTCTTTTCTGTGGCCTTGGGAAACAGTGGTAATGGGAGTTCGATACGTTTTGAAATATCGCCCAGAATTGTAACGCAGACTTATGGATAAAATTGTAACGCAAACTTATGGATAAAATTGTAACGCGAACTTATGGATAAAATTGAATGATGAATGTCAATGTAATGAAAAAAAAAACAAGACAGCAAGTATAATAGATCGTATAAGGCTAAATAACTTCATATTCTTCTAATTCTCGTTCCGTATTCTCAAACGCTTACAGCTCTCACGACAACTATTTCCAAAAGCACAAAGAAGATTAGTCGGGTTCTCGTTAGTGGTTTTTCACGTTCATGGTGCAGAGGCCTTGTCAAACTATCTCTAGGCTCATAAAACTACCCATGAAAACACTAACACACCTCTACTATACCATAATCAAATGTGGGTGTATAAGCCCATAAATGTTTGAGAATATGGACCTGAAACAACAGCTATTTTTTAAGTCGACGAAGAATGCTAGTAGGGTTTTCATGAGTGTTTCCCGTTCATGGTGCAGAAGCCTTGTCAAACTATCGCTAGGCTCTTAAAACTACCCATGGAAACACACACACACAACCTCTACGAAACCCTTATCAAATGTGGGTGGGTAAGTCCCTAAATGTTTAAGAATATGGTCATTTCTTCACATTCATGGTTGAGAGGCCTTGTCAAGCTATCTCTAGGCTCATAAAACTACCCATGGAAACACACACACAACCTTTACGAAACCCTTATCAAATGTGAGTGAGTAAGCCCTGAAGTGGTTGAGAATATGGGCTTTAATATTAACTCATTGGTCATAGTGTACGTGGAATGACATGGTTGGAAGCGGCTGTTGTTGTAGCTCCATCGTTCCCGGCACTGTGGCTGGACGTATATTTACCGAGCGGAGCAAAAATGTAATGTGTTGCAGCGCGCAATTTGCGTCTCCAATTACAAGATCAAAAAACAATAGTAATGGAGGTGCAGGGAATTCGCGGCAGCATTTGTATGGAAAAAGTAATGATTCCCGACCCGATATTGTACTGAACCGCGCCATGACAAAGGATGATAAACACATACCTATGAATAATAATAAATAAATAAATAAATAAATAATAAATTAGTATCTTTTCATCAAGCAATTAACCGTTCAATCAGTTTGCTATATTATCTATCAATCTATTTATCACACACACACACACACACACACACACACACACACACACACACACACACACACACACACACACACACACACACACACACACACACACACACACATAATCTGCCCCACTCATGTATAATTATAGATAAATGTGTCTATCTTTCTGTTTATGAATCAGTCAAATATTCACTCAATTTGTTCTGCCATATATTAATGTGTAAGGCATATCTCTCTCTCTCTCTCTCTCTCTCTCTCTCTCTCTCTCTCTCTCTCTCTCTCTCTCTCTCTCTCTCTCTCTCTCTCTCTCTCTCTCTCTCTCTCTCTCTCTCTCTCTCTCTCTCTCTCTCTCTCTCTCTCTCTCTCTCTCTCTCTCTCTCTCTCTCTCTCTCTTATTTATATTGTCACCCTCACTCACTTAATTTTTCTCTCTTATCTGCTTTTATTCTTCCTCCTCTCGTTACCAATTTCCACTATCACCACCACCACCACCACCACCACCACCACCACCACCCAACACCACCACCACCACCACCACCACCGGGGTATACATTCCTAACTCGATCAGGGCAACAAAACACAATGCAGAAAAATACCCCGCGATCCATGATGTGTTTGGGCGCAAATAACACACAGATGAAATGTATTGGAAGCGGCGCGCGATGTTTTGTGTTCCAGGGGGGCGAACTTTTGTTCAGGGAGGGGGGGGAGGATGTGGGAGGAGAGCATACGAAGGGAAGGGAGGAAAGAGAAAGAGGGGGAAGGGAAGGGAATGTGAGGAGGAGGGAAAGGTGGAGGGAAGGGTGGAGGGAGAGAGGTAAGGTAAGGTAAGGTAAGGTCAGGTAAGGTCAGGTAAGGTCAGGTAAGGTAAGGTAAGGTAAGGGATGGGAAGGGCATGAGAGACGAAGAAAGAGAGGAGGAAAAAGGGAAGGGAAGGGAGATAGAGGTTAAGGTAAGTAAAGGTCAGGTCAGGTAAGGTAAGGGATGGGAAGTGCATGAGAGACGAAGGAAGAGAGAGAGGAAAGAGGGAAGGGAAGGAGAGGGAGGAAGAGAGAGGGGAAGGGAAGGGAAGGGAAGGGGAGGGAGAGAAACAGGGGGAAGGAAAGGGCATGACAGACGAAGGGTGAGAGAGAGATGGAAGAGGGAAAGGAGGAAAAGGTTGGAGGGAAAATAAGTGTGAAGGGAATGAAGGAGAGAGAGAGAGAGGAGAGAGAGAGAGAGAGAGAGAGAGAGATTTTACATAGAAAATCAGACCACAGACCCCATGGTCCAGACTTGGTGGTCTGTCCTTAACCTAAGTGATTTTACATTAATCAGAAGACTCCAAAACGTTGCATTTCTGCTCTAGTTGATATTAAGTTGAAGGAAGTGACGGTCGAGCTTATTTTGAAGGAGTCAATCGTGTTACACTGGACCACTGACGGTGGAAGCTTATTCCATTCTCGCACTACAACGTTGGTGAAGAAAAATTTGGTGCAGTCTGAATTTACTTGTCTACATCTGAGTTTTACGCCATTGTTCCTCGTGCGCAAAGTGTCATCGATCATAAACAATGTTGATCTGTCTACATTCGTGAAACCATTAAGTATTTTAAAACATTCGATCAGTTTTCCTCGGAGGCGACGTTTCTCGAGAGAACATGTTAAGGGTAGAAAGCCTTTCTTCGTAGGATTTGTTGCGCAAGGAAGGGATAATTTTCGTTGCCCGACGCTGAACACCTTCTAATTTAGCAATATCCTTTGCATGGTGGGGAGACCAAAACTGTACCGCATATTCCAAGTGGGGTCTGACTAAACTGTTGTAGAGGAGTATTACATCTTTATTCTTGAATACAAAGTTTCTTTTAATGAAGCCCAACATTCTGTTCGCTTTATTTGCTGCATCGATGCATTGCTGTGAGAATTTGAGGTTTGACGCGATTTTGACCCCAAGTCTTTGACGCATTGAACGCTTTGAGTTTAACGCCGCGCATTTCGTATTCGAACTTCTTATTCCTCGTTCCAACTTGAAGGACCTGGCACTTGTCTACGTTAAAGGGCATCTCCCATCTATCCGACCAAGCTGAAATTTTGTGCAAATCCTCTTGGAGGCTTTGCCTGTCTTCGTCAGTGAGAACCGAGTTGCCAATCTTTGTGTCGTCTGCAAATTTACTAATGCGGTTATTGAGTCCAACATCCACGTCGTTAATGTAAATAATGAAGAGCACTGGGCCAAGGACCGAGCCCTGAGGGACGCCACTAGTGACAGGCGCCCACTCTGAGTTAAATCCGTCAATCACTACTCTTTGTTGTCTGTTGCTCAACCAATTCGCGATCCATTGGTTTACTTGACCGTCAATACCTATTTGCTTTAATTTGTAAAGTAATTTATGATGCGGGACTTTATCAAACGCTTTCTGGAAATCAAGATAGACTACGTCCAGTGATTTGGTTACGTCATAAACAGTGAAGAGGTCGTTATAAAAGGTTAATAGGTTTGATAGGCAGGATCTTTTGTTTCGGAAGCCATGTTGTGAGTCCCCAATCAATGAGTGGCTTTCAAGGTAATTCACAATTTTGTCTCTAATTATGCCCTCAAGTAGCTTACCTACAACCGAAGTTAGACTAATGGGCCTGTAATTACCTGGTACTTTTTGTCTCCTTTCTTGAAAATCGGTGTCACGTTAGCCTTTTTCCAATCTGAAGGGACGATGCCTTGTCGCAAGGACATATTGAATACGGTTGTGAGGGAGGAGAGTATTTCGCTCTTTGTTTCTTTCAGCAGAGTTGGATATACTTTGTCAGGTCCAGGACTTTTATTTGTTTTAAGTGAATGGAGAGCTTTAAGGACTTCATCGGTTGTTATTTCAAAATTAGGCAATGAATGCTCGAGATTTACAATAGTACTGGTGTTGGTGGTAGCGAGAGGAAGACTGTTAGTATTAAACACCGAGGAAAAGTAATTGTTTAAGAGGTTTGCAATGTGTTGGCTGTCAGTCACTAGTGCACCGTCTCTGTTTGGTAAGGGTCCAATACCACTTTTGATCGCCTTTCTGTTGTTTATGTAACTGAAGAAAGATTTCGGATTATTTTACAGTTGGCTGCAATATTTTCTTCGTATCTACGCTTTGCCTGACCTACTAGTCTTTTTACTCGTCGCCTGGCATCATTATAAAGTCTAATGTTTTCGGGCGTGCTTTGTTCTTTCTTTAACCTGTAAAACAATTTTCTCTCATTGATTGATTGTTTAATTTCGCTATTAAACCACGGTGGGCTTTTATTAGTGTTAATTCGCTTCTCGCACAAGGGGACGAATGTGTTCTGCTGAGTGAGTAAGTGATTTTTAAGGCAGCCAGGCTTCCTCTACGTTGCCGTCATCTGATAGTTGTATTTCTGTTAGTTTTGTTCGGATTTCGACGAAGTTAGCTCTTTTGAAATTGGGCACCTTTACTTTATTTTCAGTCACTGATGATTGAGCTTTAATGTCGACGCGCACTAATTTATGATCGCAAGAACCGAGGTGTTCTCCTACCGTGACACTACTGATTAGGTTATCTTGGGTCGTTATAACAAGGTCGAGTATATTATTTTGTCGAGTTGGCTCAGAAACCATTTGGCTTAGATAATTTTCTTCTAGAAATTCGATCATTCTATGTGACTCGCCTTCTGTACCTGACAGTGTCGCCCAGTCGATATGGGGGAGGTTAAAGTCTCCTAATATCAGTGAGTCGCTGTTATTAAGTGACTGCCTTAAGACGCTGTACATTTGAAGGTCGTCATCGAGTGATTGCCCGGGAGGTCTGTAGGTGACAGATATATTTAAGTTGACTTTTGCAATGTTTACTCGCACGCACAAATGTTCAACGTTACTGTTTCCAGTGTTTTGTCAGTGGGTTGCAAATAGCTTTTGACATAAAGGGCGACGCCACCGCCTCTACAGTTTACACGATCTTTGTTGAAGAGTCTGTAGCCATCTATGTTGTATTCGGAACTTAAATCAATATTTGTGGTGTCGATAAATGTTTCGGTTATAGCAATTATGTCAAAATTTTCTGTTAAAGCAAGACATCTCAGTTCATCAAATTTGTTTCTTAGGCTACGCGCATTGAAACTAAGGATTTTAAGTTATCTAGAGGCTTAGTAATAGAGGTGGTGGTACTTGCGGGATCACGGTTACGGGTTTGTTGCGATGCACGGCGTCTATTTACACGGGTCGGGTGGAGGGACGTGGCCGTGACTCGTTTTTTGTTCGGATGACACGCACTGCTTCGTTGAGGAGCCTTCGAGTCTGGCTGCCCCGATGGGAGAAAGGTGCAATCCGTCCCTGTGAAAGAGCTCATTTGTCCATAGAAATTGTCCCATGTGTTGAGGAACTCCACGTCAAGCTCCTGCAAAGAGTCTGTAAGCGGTTGTTTAGGCTGAAGGCCTTACTGAAAAATCGCTCTCCGCCCAAGTCCGTGGTAGAACTCCTGAAATCAAAATGTTAGGGATTTAGTCTTATACTGCTGGATGAGCCTACGGTACTTCTCCAGGAGTTCCTCAGACCGGGTCGTGGTGATGTCGTTCGTACCTGTGTGAATAACAAACAGTGAATCATTAGTAGCCTGGGGGGAGATCTCCTCAAGAGCAGCAGTTATGTCGTCGATCCCAGCACCAGGATAGCAATAGTTCCGTCTTCGACGAGGAACTCTGCCGCAGAACTCAACGACCTGCTGGCGAATCATGGAGTCACCCACCAGGAAGGTGCTCTCCTGCTCGTCCTCCTCCTCCAGAATGGCAAACCTGTTGAAGCAATGAACAGGATAAATCGCTTGTCTGGCTGGTTTGGCTCCTCCATTCACGACGGTGAAGCCATCATGGGCAGTGCCACTAGCATCCTCCCGTTGCGTGGTGTTGTCCGTTGGTGTCGACGGTACCGCTGAGGGCAAGGGGGCGGTTGGAGAAGGGTTTGGCACCACAGCAACGTTAGCCTGGATGAATTCCTGCAAGGAGGCAACAGTGCGAGAAAGCTCTATTATTTTATTCTGACCTGCTTCCATCTTCTCTTCTTGCTCCTGCAGTCTGGTCTCGAGATGCTGCCTGGTGAGAGAAAGCTCTATTATTTTATTCTGGCCTTCTTCCATCTTCTCTTCCTGCTCCTGCAGTCTTGTCTCGAGATGCTGCCTGGACAGACACAGTCGACAGACAGCAGAACGCCCTGTAAAAAAGTGAGCTGAGAAGCTACCGTTACAAGTACTGCACTTCTTAGGCGCCATCTTAGCTGAAATGAAAGAGATAAAAACACAGAGTGAAGGGGATTAGGAAAGGGGTGAGGTGTGAGAGGTAGTTTAGTAATGGAGGAAAAGTGAGAGAGAGGAGGAGTAGGAAGGGATGTGAGGTGAGTAAAGAGGGGGAAAGAGAGGTGTGTGAGATCAAGGAGGGTTAGGAAATAGGTGAGGTGGGAGAGAGGAGGAGTAGGAAGGGATGTGAGGTGAGTAAAGAGGGGGAAAGGGAGGCGGTGAGTGAGGTGTGTGAGATCAGGGAGGGTTAGGAAATAGGTGAGGTGGGAGAGAGGAGGAGTAGGAAGAGATGTGAGGGAAAGGAGGTAAGTGGGAGAGAGGAGGAGTAGGAAGGGATGTGAGGTGAGTGAGGTGTGTGAGAACAAGAAAGGTTAAGAAAGAGGCGAGGTAAGGTGGGTGAAGGGATGGGTAAATAGGATGTGAGGTAAGGTGAGTGAGGGGGGGAGGGTTTAGAAATATGTAGAGGTAGGGAGGAGTAGGAAGGGCTAATCCTCTAGGGGATGAGGAGGAGCAAAAGGGATGTGAGGTGAGCGAGGGTGGGGGGGGGGCTTAGGTGAGGTGAGGGAAAGGGGTGTAGGAAGTGTTAATCCTCTAGGGGATTTAAAGAGGGTGTAATGAGGAGGAGCAGATTGAATCCTCAGGGAATTCAAAGGGTGGGTTGTCGACACACCCAATTCACGCGTGAGACACTCGGGAACACACAGTCACACTCGGGACACACGAAACACTCAGATACCCAAGCACAAGCACGACTAAACACCCTCAAGTCACTCGCAAAAACACCGGAAGAACAACAGCACACTCAAAACACTCTGAAACCCACGCAGAGCACTATAAACATCCAAATCACACGTAAAAACACTGGAAACACAACACACTCGAAACGTAGAACACTCGAAAACAGCCAAATCACACGCAGAAACACCGGAAACAAAACAGCACACTCAAAACGCTCTGAAACCCACGCAGTACACTTAGAAGCAGCCAAATCACACGCAAAAACACCGGAAACACAACACACTTGAATCACTCTGAAACCCACGCAGAACACCCGGAAACAGCCAGATCACACAAAACACCGGAAACACAACACACTTGAATCACTCTGAAACCCACGCAGAACACCCGGAGACAGCCAGATCACACGCAAAAACACCGGAAACACAAAGCACTTGAATCACTCTGAAACCCACAGAACACCGGAAACAGCCAGATCACACGCAAAAACACCGGAAACACAACACACTTGAATCACTCTGAAACCCACGCAGAACACCCGGAAAAAGCCAGATCACACGCAAAAACACCGGAAACACAACACACTTGAATCACTCTGAACCCCACGCAGAACACCCGGAGACAGCCAGATCACACGCAAAAACACCGGAAAAACAAATCACAGAGGCAACCACAGGCAGAAACCACAAGCGAACACACACCAAACACGTGTCGGGAAATCACAGGCAACACACAAGGTCCACAAGCGAGAACACACAAACGCCCAAGAGCACGACGAAAACACAGGGCAAGCGATGTTGTGGGGCGCAGCGGGGTGAGGTCACGACCTTCTCTCAGCAGAGGTCGGGTGTGAATGAGAGAGAGAGAGAGAGAGAGAGCATTCAGTTAACAACAAAAACAATAATAATAATAATAATAATAATAATAATAATAATAATAATAATAATAATAATAATAATAATAATAATAATAATAATAATAATAATAATAATAATAATAATAATAATAATAATAATAATAATAATAATAATAATAATAATAATAATAATAATAATAATAGTAATAATAATAATAATATACTTTTGCATTTCACAAGTCTTTTTTTTATTTTCCTTTACTTCGCTTTTTTTTTCTTTTTATTCTCCTTAAAAGCGTAATATCTTTTTTCCTCACACACACACACACACACACACACACACACACACACACACACACACACACACACACACACACACACACCATCCCATACATACATTATACCGCAGAGCAGCATCAGGCGACGTGCAGCTCTTCCCCAGATATTGCTTAGGCGATGAAAACTTCTGAGGTCGATACTAATTTACTGGAAGCAATATTCTGAGCAGCGATGAGACGGGAAGCTTTGGAGGAGGAGGAGGAGGAGGAGGATAAGATGATGCCGAGGAGGGTGTGGTGGTGGTGGTGGTATTAGTATTAGCAGTAGTAGTAGTTGTACTAGAAGAAGAAGAAGAAGAAGAAGAGGAAAGAAGAAATAGAAGAAGAACAAGAAGAGAAGAATAAAAACTAAAATATGGTCTTAGTGATAATGGTGGTAGTATTAGTATTAGTATTAGTATTAGTATTAGTATTAGTAGTAGTAGTAGTAGAAGTAATAGTAGTAGTAGTTGTAGTAGTAGTAGTAGTAGTAGTAAAAGTAGTAGTTTTGTCAATAGGGCAAATAATCAGAGTTCATCTTTCTACACTAATTTGTCTGGTTTAATGTCTGCCTGTCTGTCTATATGTATGTATGCTTATATATTAAAAAAAAAATACATCGACAAGCCCCAACAAATGATTTCCCGCCCCGCTGGCCGCTATGTCGTGTGTCCCAGTGGCTGACTTGCGGCGGACGCTGGGGACGAAAAGACTCGCAAATCCTCTGAAACTAATGTACGTTGACAGCTCGGTGCTCAAAGGGCCTCATATGAGCCTCAAACGGAATACCTGATGAGGAGGACCAATTACATACGAATTTTTTCTATCAAATCAACGAATAGATAGATGGATAGACTAAACATATTGAACATTATAATCACCAACTCTTTCCTAATCTTCTTTTTGACACACACACTTCTAATTTAACAGCAATCAATACGGCAGTCACTACACCTAAATTATTCCCTTTTATTATTGTTATTCCTTTTATTACATTTCCACCGTTGAATTTGCTCTCTTATAAGCTTCTCCTTACTCTTAACTCCTTACTTTTTGCCTTCCATACATTTCCTCTTCCTGTTACTCCTTCCACTCTTTTCCTACTGCTCTCCTTCTCTTTCTACCTTTTCTTGTTGCTACTCCCACTGTTTTCCTTTTCCTTTCTTCCTCTTATCTATCTTCCTCCACCTTCCTCTATTTCCACCGTTCAGTGTCCCGCCAACTCCCATGTGTCCGTCCGTCAGTCATGTGTTCCAAGTAGTGTCGTGTCCCGTTGCAGTGACTGAATGTTTCCCGTGTAATAATAACTCTGTCCGTCATAAAGGGTGAGATCATTTATTAATATTTCATACGGCGTTCAAAGTTCAGAGCGAGCCATGAAAGGGAAATGTGTGTGTGTGTGAGAGAGAGAGAGAGAGAGAGAGAGAGAGGGAGAGAGAGAGAGAGAGAGAGAGAGAGAGAGAGACAGGAAAAGAGAGTGGATGATATAAGGGAAATCGAAACAGACTGGAAGCGTAACAAAAAAAGAAACAAACTGACCGACAAACGAACGGAAATAAAACAAACAGAACAAACAAAAGCTGGCAGAGGGATACAAAACAACAACAACAGCAACAAAACATATATACCCTTCCCAAATAAAGAAAACAGAAATATTACAAAAAAGAATACAAGATACCCCAAACCTTTTCCACTTTTCCTCCTCCGCCTCCTCCATCTTCCCTATCTTCCTCTTCTTGCTACTCCTTCCATTGTTTTCCTCCTCCTCCTCCTCCCTTATCTTCCTCTTCTGGTTCTCGTTTCACTGTTTTCCTCCTCCTCCTCCTCTTTCTTCCATATCTTCCTCTTCTGGTTCTTCTTGCACTCTTTTCTTCTTCCTCTCCTCCTCCTCCTCTTTCTTCTCAATGTTCCTCTTTCCTTACTCTCCTCCTCCTCTGTCTTCCACTCTTCCTGCTCCTCTCCTCCTCCTTCTTTCCTCTCTCCCTCCTCTTCTTACACTTTCCATTCTATCCCTTTCTTAAGCCTATCCGTTCACACACACGTAGCGATAGATGGACCCAAGCCAAGCCACCTCACGCGACCCACGACTCCGGCACGTTCTCTTATGGCCCTCGCGTCCCCTCCGTGTTGCCGGGCACGCTACTGCGGCCTGTGTTTACTCTAATTGTATAATATGTGTCATCCCCTGCAGAGCGTGATGCACATGATTACCCCGGTGCGAGAGACGAGCATTACTCCTGGATGGCGCGGCGATTTGCGATAGAGGAAGATAACGTGAAGCCATTACGAGCATAAGAAGGGTGAGGGAAGGCTTGTAGGTTAATAGGGACAAGGTGTACGGACGAATATTTTGATCAGCAGGTGTGAAAGCAGGTAACGTGAAGCCATTACGCGCATAACAAGGGTGAGGGAAGGCTTGTAGGTTAATAGAGAGAAGGTGTAGGGACGAATATTTTGATCAGCAGGTGTGAAAGAGGGTAAAGTGAAGCCATTATGCGCATAAGAAGGATGAGGGAAGTTTCTCTCTCTCTCTCTCTCTCTCTCTCTCTCTCTCTCTCTCTCTCTCTCTCTCTCTCTCTCTCTCTCTCTCTCTCTCTCTCTCTCTCTCTCTCTCTCTCTCTCTCTCTCTCTCTCTCTCTCTCTCTCTCTCTCTCTCTCTCTCTCTCTCTCTCTCTCTCTCTCTCTCTCTCTCTCTCTCTCTCTCTCTCTCTCTCTCTCTCTCTCTCTCTCTCTCTCTCTCTCTCTCTCTCTCTCTCTCTCTCTCTCTCTCTCTCTCTCTCTCTCTCTCTCTCTCTCTCTCTCTCTCTCTCTCTCTCTCTCTCTCTCTCTCTCTCTCTCTCTCTCTCTCTCTCTCTCTCTCTCTCTCTCTCTCTCTCTCTCTCTCTCTCTCCCGTTACCGTTATCGCCTCCTCTCCGTCTAATGGTTCTTCGGCCTTTGAAATACGTATTCCTGGCGCACCCTTCGGCAAAGCACAGTATTTCTAACCTGAGGAAATACTGCATGAAAGGTTAGATTTAGTAAGTTTGTACCCCCCATTTGGTGATTGTCAGGTGCGCCTATTGATAATCACCATCACTGTGGTCACTATCACTGCCATCATCACCGCAATCATGACCACCCTCCTCCTCCTCCTCTGGTGCCTGGATGTTTCTTGCCTTACAAATATTGTGTAGGACAGCACAACAAGTCACAACTTGGCAGGTTTTCTCTGGGCTGAGACGAACCTCGCCATGAAGAACGTGGAATCTTCTCTTCAGCTGCCCAATTCCACGTTCCACCAAAGTGCGTGTAGTTCTGTGTGCCCTGTGTGAAATGGGTATCTAATGAGTAATGATGAAGCATATAGTGCATTAAATTGTAGGGATTATTATTGTTCCACTAGTGCTCGTGCTCTTAACTTTTTTTTTACTAATAAAATGGCCGGCCAATGGGAACAAAAATACAGTAAAAAAAAATAAATCCCGCTAAACTTGACGGCCACACCATAGGGAACAGTCAGAGAAGAATGGCCGCGATCAAGAGAGATGTTCTGACACTCCTCGCTTGAAAAAGTTCAAGTCGTAGGAGCTTGGAGAAATAGGAAGAAGGTTCCAGAGTTTACCAGTGAGTGGGATGAAAGTGTGAACATAATGGTTAACTCTTGCGTTAGGTAAATTGACAAAATAGGGATGAGAGTAAGTAGATAGTCTTGTGCGGCGGGGCCGCGGGAGGGAGAGAAGCATGCAGTTAGCATGTAGCATCGCGGCGAAGTTTAAGAGATTGAAGACAGTTAGTCAGAGGAGAAGAGTTGATGAGGGTGGCATTAGTTAGTTGATATTTATTTATTTATTTTTTTTTTTTTAAGGTGAGAGAGTGGTGTACATGAGTGTTAATGTGTGTGTGTGCCTTGTCTTGGCTACTCCCCCTTCAGTGGAGGAAGACAGCCAAGGTTTATAGATATATGGAAAGAAGTTTATATTTAGTTTTGGTAATCTGTGCTGACAATTATTTTTCTAGTAAATCGATGGTGTTTTGATTGTTTTGTTATATAATTGATTGCCACTATTTTTTTTAATTTCTGAGGAGGTTAGGGTGGAGTGGGTGAAAAAAATTACTGCTGTTTTTCAACATAAATGGTTAACTAACTCATTCAAAGTACATCAAAATTTACCAGAAATTTTTGTGTGTGCAATTGTGAGTGGGTTCACTTGAGATTGGGCGTCGCCTTATTGGCTCGACTGACAGAGACATGGCTCTGTATGTCGAAGGTCCCTGCCAGTGTTCTCTGATCTGATACACTCACAATCAAAGATGGAGTACCTAGATAGTAGCATTGAGTAATCTTAGGTCACTTTGGAGTCATTGGTCACTGGCAGAACCTGATTGGTTAATAATTAAATCACAATCTTATGAGAGTACTGCTATTTACATCACATACTTCATAGTATGTTGGCTTAGTAATAAAAGATGCTGAAAACTGGATTCCTCTACTTTATTGAAAATAGGAGTAATTATATACAGAATTTGTAATGTAGCCAAGATAAAAAAAAGCTTGTTTTACAGTGGTCATACTATGATCTCATGGAAATAATAGGATGACAATTACTATTTTGTTATAATGTCTATTGAACGTTAATACCATAGCTTTGAACCCAATGATGAATATCTTCAAGCAAGACACAAAGAGTAACAGATTGGTCACCAATTCACTCAGTCAATACAGTTCTCCAGAAAAAAATTACACTGAATGCACAATAAAGTTGTTTTTCCACCCTGGAACTTTGTATCAGAAAACAAGTAACAAATAAAAGTACAGCTTCCCACCCGGAATAAAGGAAACATAGACAACCAAGTAACAAATAAAAGTACAGCTTTCCACCCGGAATAAAGGAAACATAGACAACCAAGTAACAAATAAAAGTACAGCTTCCCACCTGGAATAAAGGAAACATAGACAACCAAGTAACAAATAAAAGTACAGCTTTCCACCTGGAATAAGGGAAACATAAACAACCAAGTAAAAAATAAAACTACAACTTTCCACCCGGAATAAAGTAACCATAAGCCAAGTAACAAATAAAACTACAACTTTCAAGGAAGTACGAGGCGTGCCTCCGATTTTTTCCATTTGTGAATACGCAAAACCTTAGTAAGAGCAAGTTATTACATTAATAATTACATTCTCTTTAAGTACATGGTCATGGTTACCACAGTAAGCTCTCAAAATTTCAATTATTCCATTTGTGAAGCAATGACTGGAGTAAGAAATAAATATATAATTAATTTTGTGGGGCAAAGAAATACAAAGACATTTTACTACGAGAAGGCCTCCAAAGTCCATTTAAACCATTTGTGATTATGTAAGCACTGCTCAAGTAAAATAAATACACAGCTTTTACGTAAAACTCAAAGAAGTACAAAATTATGCAACAGGGAATTACTTCATGAGATAGACTTCACAGTCTTCATTCACCACACGATTTTGGTTAAAAGACAGACTGACCACAAACTCACTAGCTGCCAACTTTTAGTATAATAGCTGTAGCTGAGAATTACGGTGGACAACTGATATGTTTTCCCCCCACTTATACCAATATAATTCTTTTATTTTTCGTAACTCATTTTTACATAAATATTTAAGGTACGCCGTTTTACTTCACACACAAGTCATGCAACCTAACCTAACCTAACCTGACCTAACCATGTAGATGTGGTCGCCTCGATCTTTCGTTTTTTTCTAACTCGATTACATGTTTGGATATGCTAATCAATACAAGCATTAAATTAGTACGTGAAATGATTAATTATTAAGTTTAGGTCCGCAACTGAACCATTAACAAAATAACAATACATATACAATGATTCGATAGAACACTATTCTTAATGTTTATTTTAACAGGCGCATGCTATAAACTGTGAGTGTTACTATACATAAAATAATAAAATTCACATTCTCCCAAAACAAATAACTCAAACTCTTCATACGTCTTTTCTACAAACCTTCAACAATCATGGAAACGCTTTTTAAATCAAATTCAAGGACTATTTTTTTATTGTTGAAAATAGGAAATAGTTACGGATACCACTGGCTAGGCGCATCATTTTACGGATCCGGTTCATTTACTATTATGCTCGGTTAGGTTACTATTTAGCTCGGTTGGGTTGCTATTAAGTTCGGTTAGGTTAGTATTACGTTCGGTTAGGTTACTATTACGTTCGGTAGGGTTGGTATTACGTTTGGTTAGGTTCAAGTATGTACTGGTATCTGTATCAAGGAAAGTGGCTGAATGAAAATATGATTACTACGTATTGATATATAGTGAAGTTAATAGTAAAGTCGAAAGTTAATACCAAGTTTAGTATTAATAGTTGACGAGGATACGGGCCCCAAGTTCCTCTTGCCCCAGTCGGAAATAATAGTAAGGTCTGAGGCTAAGCGTTTTGTTGCCTCCAGCCTTGAATCGTTAAGTTCCTGTAGGGTGGGTCTTCTATTAAAAGAAGTTGAGTAATGCAGAGTGGAGTCATCGGCGTAAGAATGGATAGGACAGTTCGTTATGGAAAAATCATCAATGAACAACAGAAAGAGAGTGGGAGATAGGGCAGAACCCTGTGGGACACCACTGTTAATAGGTTTAGGAGAAGAACAGTGACCGTCTACCGCAGCAGAAATAAAACGGTCAGAAAGGAAACTGGAAATAAAGGTACAGAGAGAAGGATAGAAACCGTAGGAGGGTAGTTTGGGAAGCAAAGATTTGTGCCAGACCATATCAAAAGCTTTTGCTATGTCCAGCGCAATAGCAAAGGTTTCACCGAAACGGCTAAGAGAGGATGACCAAGAGTCAGTTAGGAAGGCAAGGAGATCACCAGTAGAAAACCCCTTGCGGAACCCATACTGGCGATCAGATAGAAGGTCAGAAGTGGAAAGGTGCTTTTGAATCTTCCGGTTAAGGATTGATTCAAAAGCTTTAGATAGACAAGAAAGCAAAGCTATAGGAAGGTAGTTTGAGGGATTGGAACGGTCACCATTCTTAGGCACAGGCTGAACAAAGGCATACTTCCAGCAGGAAGGAAAGGTAGATGGTGACAGGCAAAGGCGAAAGAGTTTGGCCAGGCAGGGTGTCAGCACGGAGGCACAGTTTTTAAGGACAATAGGAGGCACTCCTTCAGGTCCATAAGCCTTCTGAGGATTGAGGCCAGAGAGGGCATAGAAAACATCATTTTGAAGAATCTTTATAACAGGCATAAAAGAGTCAGAGGGGGGATGAGTGGGAGGAATATGCCCAGAGTTGTCCAGAGTGAAAAAGTCTGAGAGAAGAGTTCAGCTTTAGAGATAGATGAGACGGCAGTGTTGCCGTCAGGAGTGAGGAGAGGAGGGAAAGATGAAGAAGTGAAGTTGGAGGATATGTTTTGGGTAAATGCCAGAAGTCACGGGAAGAGTTAGAGAAAGCAAGGTTTGGGTATTTTTTATTGATGAAAGAGTTTTTGGTTAGTCGGAGAATAGATTTGGCACGATTCCGGGCAGAAATGTAAAGTTCATGGTTAGCATTAGATCGAAGGCTCTGGTACCTTTTGTGAGCTGCCTCTTTATCTTTGACAGCACGAGAACAAGCGTGATTAACCTAAGGCTTTTTAGCATGAGGAGTAGAGAAAGTACGTGGAATGTATGCCTCCGTTCCAGAGACAATCACCTCTGTGATGCGCTGAGCACACACAGAGGGGTCTCACTTCTGGAAGCAATAATTATTCCACGGGAAATCGGAAGAGTACATCCTCAGGTCGTCCCACCGAGCTGAAGCAAAACACCAGAAGCATCGCCTCTTCGGTGGGTCCAGAGGGTGTACAGGAGCGATAGGACAGGATACAGAAATAAGGTTGAGATCGGAGGAGCCCAACGGAGAGAACAGTTTGACAGAGTAAGCAGAAGGGTTTGAGGTAAGGAAGAGGTCTAGACTGTTGGGCAGGTCTCCATGACGGTCGGGAATACGTGTAGTGTGCTGGACCAACTACTTTAGATCGTTGAGGATAGCAAAGTTGTAGGCTTTTTCACCAGGCTGGAGATTTCAGCGAAGGGAGAGTGGTTAAGATGTGCTCCACTTTAGAGTTCAAGTAGGCAAAGAATTTTACATAGTTAGTAGAGTTAGGTGAGAGATAAACAGCACAGATGTATTTAGTAATAGAATGACAATGAAGTCTTAGCCAGATGGTGGAAAATTCAGAAGAGTCAAGGTCGTGGGCACGAGAGCAAGTGATGTCGTTGCGCACGTAGGCGCAACATCCAGCTTTGGATTGAAATTTAGGATAGAGATAGTAGGAGGGAACAGAGTAGAGACTAGAGACTACGAGACCCCAGACAGACGGACGGCCTACACATGACAGCTCCTAAGAGTACACACACGATACTATACAAGGCTTTAAGGAGACTACGAGAGGCTCCTAAGAGTACACACACGATACTTTACAAGGCTATAAGGAGACTACGAGAGGCTCCTAAGAATACACACACGATACTACACAAGGCTTTAACCCTTAAACACATCCGGGGGTCGGATTGGACCCCACTCTATTTTCTCAATGGTAACACAGCCGCCTCATTGGCGCCAGACAGCTGTGATGCCTGATAGCTTTTGTGTTCTCTTTGATGTTGTCGATGTTGCGTGCATGCCGCTCTCGCTTTTTCCGTGGCCAGTGTAGACGCGATTGGTGCCCGTTTCGACCCCACGTATGTGTATACGTAATACAACGTTCTATTACGTCAGTCCCCCAAAAAATTTATATGTACGTATATATATATATATATATATATATATATATATATATATATATATATATATATATATATATATATATATATATATATATATATATATATATATATATATATATATATATATATATATATATATATATATATATATATATATATATATATATATATATATATATATATATATAAAACGGGCGCTGGCTGTTCAAGATGTACATTCCCAATAAGCCTGCCAAGTATGGACTGAAACTTGTCCTTATAACTGACAACACAAGAGTGGGGCCAAAACCGTATTTGGGGAAGGGAGATCCACCAGCTCAAGGAAACCTCGGCCTGGGACACTGCCTGACGAAGGAGCTGACTACACAGACCATATCATAACATCAACAGGAACGTAACTGTGGACAATTGGTTCACCTCAGTTCCCCTTGCAATCCTACATATCCACCGTCTGCAACATCCCCATTGATGTTCAGCGTCCTAATGGAGCAATGGAGCAGGCGGTGTTGTTCAATATCAGCTCTCGCATAGTACGGTGCAGGAAGTGTCCGCGGAAAGATGTTAGGAAAAGCAGCAATGTGTGCTTTAGTTGTATAAGGAGGCTCTCTGCAGATGCCACATCCTCCTTCAGTGCCTCGACTGCATTCCTCAAATGTAACTAATAATTTTCTATGAATTGCAACTGTACTAATGTACATTTGTACAATAATACTCCAAAGATTTTTTTTTTCACTAATAAAATATCAACTTTTTTGACAGCTTGCCTCAGAACTAGCAGTGGTCCCAGAATGCTAGGGGTACATCAGCTGCATCCCACACTCCCAGGCTGTACTTGGGACACGCTACATGGGAGTACTTGCATGGGAGGGCCTGATACAAAATGTATTGTGAACAGGTGTATTATTCTTCATGAGTTTTGGAGATTTTTGGGAGGGTATCCAATCTAATACTTACTTATCAATTTTTACATATATTTGTTTCTCCAGAAACAGGAGTAAGTTTGGCATTGCCCATGGTGCCTTTAGTTTGAATAAAATGCAATTATAAGTTTTTTTTTTTCATTTTTCAAAAGTTGGGGTCCGCATGGACCCCCGTATGTGTTAGTGTATAATTTAATAGGGTATGTGTTTAAGGGTTAAGGAGACTACGAGAGGCTCCTAAGAGTACACACACGATACTATACAAGGCTTTAAGGACACTACAAGAGCCCAGACAGACGGACGGCCTACACATGACAGCTCCTAAGAGTACAGACACAAAGATACACAAGGCTATAAGGAGGCCACACAGACGGACGGCCTACACATGGCAGCTCCTAAGAGTACACACACGATACTACACAAGGCTTTAAGGAGACTACAAGGGGCCAGACAGACGGACGACCTACACATGACAGCTCCTAAGAGTACACACACGATACTATAGAAGGCTTTAAGGAGACTACAAGGGGCCAGACAGACGGACGGCCTACACATGGCAGCTCCTAAGAGTACACACACGATACTACAAGGCTTTAAGGAGACTACAAGGGGCCAGACAGACGGACGGCCTACACATGACAGCTCCTAAGAGTACACACACGATACTACACAAGGCTTTAAGGAGACTACAAGGGGCCAGACAGACGGACGGCCTACACATGACAGCTCCTAAGAGTACACACACGATACTACACAAGGCTTTAAGGAGACTACAAGGGGCCAGACAGACGGACGGCCTACACATGGCAGCTCTAAGAGTACACACGATACTACACAAGGCTTTAAGGAGACTACAAGGGCCAGACAGACGGACGGCCTACACATGGCAGCTCCTAAGAGTACACACACGATACTATACAAGGCTTTAAGGAGACTACAAGGGGCCAGACAGACGGACGGCCTACACATGGCAGCTCCTAAGAGTACACACACGATACTATACAAGGCTTTAAGGAGACTACAAGGGGCCAGACAGACGGACGGCCTACACATGACAGCTCCTAAGAGTACACACGATACTACACAAGGCTTTAAGGAGACTACAAGGGGCCAGACAGACTGACGGCCTACACATGGCAGCTCCCAAGAGTACACACACGATACTATACAAGGCTTTAAGGAGACTACAAGGGGCCAGACAGACGGACGGCCTACACATGGCAGCTCCTAAGAGTACACACACGATACTATACAAGGCTTTAAGGAGACTACAAGGGGCCAGACAGACGGACGGCCTACACATGGCAGCTCCTAAGAGTACACACAAGATACTACACAAGGCTTTAAGGAGACTACAAGGGGCCAGACAGACGGACGGCCTACACATGGCAGCTCCTAAGAGTACACACACGATACTATACAAGGCTTTAAGGAGACTACAAGGGGCCAGACAGACGGACGGCCTACACATGGCAGCTCCTAAGAGTACACACAAGATACTACACAAGGCTTTAAGGAGACTACGAGAGCCCAACCAGACGGAGAACCTACACATGACAACTCCTATGAATATACACACGACACTACACAGGGATACATGAACACTACATCTTCTCATCCACTTGCCTCATCTTACTATTATAGCAGTCTTTCATCTCTTAAATTAAGCCGCCATGTTGCATCTCTTTCTATTTTCTATCGATATTTTCATGCTGACTGCTCTTCTGAACTTGCTAACTGCATGCCTCCCCCTCTCCCGCGACCCCGTTGCAAATCCCTCATGTAAGAGTTAACCAGAATTATTTTGTTTTGTTTCGTTTTTATCCTTGAGCTGCTTTCCTTGCTCATAAAAACTTCATTGTTCCGGTTGCCAACGCTTCTCTAAACATAACCCAAGCCTCCTTTTATCTAGATAGCAACGTGGAGGTAACCTATGTAGAGGTCCTCAGATCTGGACAGCATAATCTAGATGAAGCCTAACCAGCGGGACATACAGTTTAAGGATAACTTCTGTTTCCGTTGCCACCACTTCTAGAATCACAACCCCAACCTCCCGTCATCTAGCTAGCAACGTGGAGGTAACCTAGAGGTCCTCAGATCTAGACAGCATAATCTAGATGAAGCCTAACCAGCGGGAGATACAATTTAAGGATAACTTCTGTGTTTCCGTTGCCAACACTTCTGTAATCACAACCCCAGCCTCCCTTCATCTAGCAACGTCGGGGTAACTTGGAGTCCCTCAGATCTAAAGAACATGGTCGAGGTGAGGTTTAACTAGCGGCAGAGGCATTTTATTTCTTTGCTCTGGTTGGTAACGCTTCTTTAAAACACAACCCAAGCCTCCCTTCATCTAGCTAGCAACGTGGAGGCATCCTGGAGGCCCTCAGATCTGAAGATCTCTGGTAGGAGGGTCATTTGCATTGTCTCCGGTGAGCACTGGGAACGAATGCAAACCTAATTACGTTTCTTGGGTAAGTTTGCATTTAATATCCCCGGCAGGCAAGCATGCAGGCGGGAAGCTGATTAATTCACATGTTTACGCGTGACTTTAATGAGGGACTGACTGAAGAGGATGACGAAAAGGAAAAGAAAGAAGAAGAAGAAGAAGAAGAAGAAGAAGAAGATAATGAGGCTCTGTGAATAGGATATCATCAAGAACTTGTTTTTTATATATATTTTTTCATGATTAAGGAAGCAGCTCAAGGGCAAAAATAAATGGGTGAGAGAGAGAGAGAGAGAGAGAGAGAGAGAGAGAGAGAGAGAGAGAGAGAGAGAGAGAGAGAGAGAGAGAGAGAGAGAGAGAGAGAGAGAGAGAGAGAGAGAGAGAGAGAGAGAGAGAGAGAGAGAGAGAGAGAGAGAGAGAGAGAGAGAGAGAGAGAGAGAGAGAGAGAGAGAGAGAGAGAGAGAGAGAGAGAGAGAGAGAGAGAGAGAGAGAGAGAGAGAGAGAGAGAGAGAGACAGACACACACACACACACACACACACACACACACACACACACACACACACACACACACACACACACACACACACACACACACACACACACACACACACCATTCCCCCACAGCTTCCCCCCCTATACATAGCTAAATAGATACACACAATTATAAACGAAATACAAAATAAACAGAAAAACAAACATAAAAAACACAAGCTCCCACATATCAAGCGAATAAGAAGGAGATCGAGAGAGAGTGAGAGAGAGCGCTACAGACACGCTGGCAAATGGTCGTGGGAAGCGGCGGGGGATAAACGTTTAATAGGAGCCGAGTTACAACGTTGTCTGGGCCTCTTAATGCTCTTGGCAAATTGAAATTCGGAGCTCTTGTTCTGAATAATTCCACGAGGCGAAAAAATAACAGTGTAAAAGAGAGAGAGAGCAGGGGAAAGGAAATAGGACCTACAAATGGACTAGATAGGTGTGTGTGTGTGTGTGTGTGTGTGTGTGTGTGTGTGTGTGTGTGTGTGTGTGTGTGTGTGTGTGTGTGTGTGTGTGTGTGTGTGTGTGTGTGTGTGTGTGTGTGTGTGTGTGTGTGAGTGTGTGTGTGTGTGTGTGTGTGTGTGTGTGTGTGTGTGTGTGTGTGTGTGTGTGTGTGTGTGTGTGTGTGTGTGTGTGTGTGTGTGTGTGTGTGTGTGTGTGTGTGTGTGTGTGTGTGTCTGTGTGTGTGTGTGTGTGTGTGTGTGTGTGTGTGTGTGTGTGTGTGTGTGTGTGTGTGTGTGTGTGTGTGTGTGTGTGTGTGTGTGTGTGTGTGTGTGTGTGTGTGTGTGTGTGTGTGTGTGTGTGTGTGTGATGCAACTCGGTCCCTGAAATAACACTAAACTCAATATTTTTATGCACAACTCAAAAATACTTCATACTCCCTGACATGCGTACTGATTGAGATAGCGCGTACAAATAGGCTTCACATCAACAAACATTATACTTTCTGCACGTGTTTTGATGAGTTATCTCCTACCACGGGGCTAACGGGACGGAGATGAGCACCGCCGCCACGCGCAGCTACTTGTACACTCCCTGCTTCACCTTCTTAACCCCGCTCGGTCCATTCCAGGCCGTGGCGGTGGCGTGTAGGTAAGCCTTGCCTTTATCTTTATCTTTACCTTCATATTCTTTGATGTCTTTTTTCCTTCTCTGTGTTTTTGTTCTTGTTCTTGAGCTTCTTCCTCTTCACCTTTTTTTTCTTTTTTTTCTATTTCATTTTTCTTTTTATTCATCGTTCTTCTTTTTCTTATTCTTGTTTTCTCTTTAATTTTTCTTCTTGTTCTTCTTGTAACTGTATACTTTCTCGTTCCAAATTATCGTACACTATACATTTATCAGTTTCTGACAAAAAATAAACTAAACTATTATACTGACATTAATATCCAATCAAGGATCATAAAAAAACTTCATTATTGACACAGTTTATACGAGTGCAAATGATACAAGTCCAAGTTCCTCACCCATATTTGATCGTCGCGTTCTGGTATAGTTACGTATCACGCACTATTGGGAACGCCGAGTGTGTGGGACAGACGGCAACCACCCACTTCAAAGGACACAAAGAGAATGCTATTTACTGTGTGGCAGCTAGCAGATGAGGTGGTGGTGGTGGTGGTGATGCTAGCTATATGGTGGATGGAGGCGTTGGTGGTGATGGTGGGGATATCACTGGTGTTGTAGTGGCGGTGTTGGTGGTTGTTGTTATGGTGATTTCAGAGGGTTAGTGGTGGTGGTGATGTTAATTGTGTGGTGGTGGCGGTGATAGTGATGATGGTGGTGGTGGTGGTGGTGATGGCGGTGGTGGTAGCGTGAACAGCGGCATCAGGGCAGGAAGGAGGGTGGTCGCGTGCCTCCGAGATGTAACTTAGCACAATGACTGCACCGGCGCGGCCACATCACCCTTACTCACCGCCATGCAACCCTGCCATGCCTTGCTCTTCCCGTCCCTTCCCTTCCCTTCCTACCCCTGCCCTGCCATGCCCTAGCCTTCATTTCCTTCCCTTCCTCCCCCCGCCCCGCCATGCCACACCCCACGACACGGAAGCGGAAAAGGAGGAAACGAGGGAATGCAGACGCGGGGTGAATGGTGGAATGCAAGGCCAGTACGAATACAAAGACGCCTAAGGGAGTAGCCTGACAACATTAGTAAGGGGGTCGGTGGCCTC
>NW_026112286.1:857078-862078 GCF_024679095.1 Eriocheir sinensis
TCTCTCTCTCTCTCTCTCTCTCTCTCTCTCTCTCTCTCTCACACACACACACACACACACACACACACACACACACATACACAACTGACCTCTAATTAAGCTTTTTCTATTATATTCCACAAACAAACCCGTTGCGGTAATCATCGGGGTGCTTACACTCACACGAACTCTACATGGAAACGACTCAACACAACACAACACAAAATATATTCTCGACAAACTGGTGCACGGCGGTGGACTGCAACACAGCCAGCCGCCGCGACCCGTGTTTCCAGTCGCCGGCCGTGAATACATCAACACAAGCCCAACACTGTGTTACAAACAAAACTCTCGCGACATGGCAGCAGCAATGTGTGAACTCTCTCTATTATCCAACACCGTATTACAAACAAAAACCTCAAAGATATGGCAATAATAATACATGAACCTTCTCTATTTGTGTCGAAGGGGTTTGCATGCACTAGACATCGCTTGCTGCCACACACCCTCTGCAGTACCTGATTCAACACTCCAGGACGTACCCAACTCAGGCAGCAAATGGCCATGAACAACAGAGGGTACAAATACAAAACAAAAACTGACACGCGAACGTTAAAAAGACAGCTAACAAGGTTTCCGCGAGGTTCAACAACAGTATTTTGCAGCCAGACAGGACGGAGCACGCTGCAAGCCGCTCATCATCTGGGGAACTATTCTGTCAACAGTCTTGTTTTATGCATTAGTTTTTCTTCCGGGAATGTAGCGACTCGTGTGTGCAGGCTTCCCGGATGACTGGTGGTGCGGGGAGGGCGGTGTTTGCGGGAGGTCGACAAGGGATGCAAATATTCCCGCTGATATTCTAACGCCGCTTCACAATAACACGAAGACTCACAATACACTCAGGTCTTCAATGATTTTTTTTCTTTATCAGTGGAGTAGGTTACTTGCTGTACGAAAAATAACGAACATATACAAGCTCACCCACACCCACACACCGCCTTTTAAAAGAGAAAGCACTAACAATACATAAGAGCTAGACTTGATAACAGTGCTGCAACGAAAGCCTTCCGTCTTGTAATCAATCTTCACAGCGGGGGAACTGGAGCTGGCGTCTGATTGCTTAATTGAGGATAACTGAAAGACGGACGGGCGGCCTTCATGCAGGTACTGGCCTGGGAGTCGCCGCGGGCCGCTGGGCTGGGCAGAGAAAAGGAAAGGATGTCCCCTGCAAGACATTTCGTGTAGTCGTCACTCCGCTGTGCACCGCTGGGAGGAACAGAGAGAAAGAAGTCCCCGGCAAGACAATACGTATAGTCGCCACTCCGCTGTGCACCGCTGGGCCGGACAAAGAGAAAGAAGTCCCCTGCGAGACAACACGTACAGTTACCGACCCGTTACCACCGCTGGGGCGCGCGTTGATGAGACGATTATATATCTCATAATTATCGGGATCTAAATATTTAAATAAAACGTACGTTAAACAAATTGATCGGTAATTATTTGGTCATGAACGTTTTTCGGGGCTTATGTTTGCCAGTGTGAAAGGCCTGCATGCATATCCCGGCCCGAGGTAATTATTGGCTCATATTACCACGATGGGTACAACACACCACCAATACCACCAACCTGTCTGGCCGCGGTGTTCTCGCAATACCTCGCCGCCCGGGGAAAACGCGCTAGTCCAAATTCGTTTGAAAGTGATGTCCAGATTCTCAAACACTTCGGGGCTTGATAAGGCTTTCGTAGAGGCTATGGTAGTATTTCCATGGGTGGTGTGATGAGACCACTGATAGTCTGCACCATCTGCACCGTGAATGTGAAAGAAACACTCATGAGAACCCGTCTAATCTTCTTTGTGGCCTTGGGAAATAATTGTGTGCGCCGAGAGCGTGTGAGAATACTGAGCATAGTTTTGTTATTCAAAATGTTCTCCTCCTCGCAACGAAGAGAAAATGAACGCCCAACTGATGTCCTCTTGAAATATTTCTCCCCTTCCAATCATTTACGAAATTTTATCTCCCAAGTGAATAACAGCTCAGTTGTGGTAAATTCTTTAAAATAATAATTTTGGGATCAAATTCATTAGACCTTCCTGAAAACATTTTTCCCTTCCACTCGCCTCGAGCAAGACCCGGCAGCTCCTTGATGTGATATATTATATAATAATTATTAAAGAGTTTAGACATACGAGAAAGGTAAAAACAAAACATCTTTGAGCTCAGCAACAAGGGGAAGAACACAGTGTGCTGTTAATTAAAATGTGCGACTTGTTACAATAACAGCGATGGACGCGGCAGCAGGGAAGGGGAGGAAGGGAAGACTGCTGGTGAGGACGGACAGACAAGGGTGCGGCAGGCAATAACAGGCGGCGAAGGGTGAGGCGAAGGAAGGCAACGATGAAGAATACAGATGGCAGGAGGAGGAGGAGGAGGAGGAGGAGGAGGAGGAGGAGGAGGGAGCGGCAATAAGGAAAAAGAACACACATGATTAGTAAGGGAAGCAATAAAAGGCGGTGAAGGGTGAGTGGAGCTGAAACGACGAGGAAGAACATGAAGGTGAGTGGAGTTAAAAAGACCAAGAATATAAAAGACAGTAGTAAGGTGGAGGAGGAGGAGGAGGAGGAGGAGGGAGAGATGGTGACGCGAGGCTCTATTACCTCCAGCGTTTCAGCCGATTCCTCTAAGATCATTTCCGAGTGGCGACAAACTCGAGTCCGTGAAGTCGGTGGTGTGTTGGAAAAGTCGCGGCGGTGTGGAACGAGAAGGCGAGCAATCCCAAACTTAAACCCGCGATCCATTTTCTTTCTCCTTTTCTCTCACTTCCAACGATTCCTCTCCGGCCGATATAAATGTTCCTCCCTCGATGGTGACACAAGATTAGTTTCCCTCTTCTGTTACGAAAATTTACTCTTCTTCAGCTTCAAACACTTCTTTTTCTTTAATACGTGATAGCTGGAGACTAATAAATGTTCTCTCCTCGATGGTGACACAAGATTAGTTTCCCTCTTCTGTTTCGAAAAATTCCTCCTCTGCAGCTTCTAACACTACTCTTCCTTTAATACGTAATAGCTGAAGAGACTAATATATGTTCTTTCCTCGATGGTGACACAAGATTAGTTTCCCCTCTTCTGTTACGAAAATTTACTCCTCCTCAGCTTCAAACACTTAATTTCCTTCAATATGAGATTGCTGAAGAGACAAATAAGTGTTTTTCCTCGATGGTGACGCAAGATTAGTTTCCCTCTTGTTTCGAAAAATTCCTCTTCAGGTTCCAACACTTCTTTTCCTTATATGTGTAATAGTTTAAAAGACTATTATGTTTACTTTTCAACGGAACAATTAATCTGATAGGGACACACAATCTTATTCTTCCCATCCGTTTCGATATTTTTTTTCTCGTCAGCTTTTTAGATTTCTTTCCTTCAATGGGTGATAGTTTAAAGGTCTAGTATGGGTACTTTTGAGCGGCACAACTAATCTACTTCCTCTTCCATCAATCTATCCAAGCGATGCATGATAAACATCTTTACTATCGATGTTCCTTGTTGCACTGGGAGGATTTATTTAATATTTCTGATGTTGTTGGCTTCATATGGCGGCGGCGGCAGTGGTGGTGGTGGTGGTGGTGGTGGTGGTAACAACATATGCCAATTAAACTAAAGTCAAGCAAGCAATTAAGCAAGGACGGAAACAAGCAATCAAGCAGAGAGACATGCAAACAGACAACACGCGCACACACACACACACACACACACACACACACACACACACACACACACACACACACCTGCCGCCGCCTCACTCACCTGTCTTCTCCCTTCGCCTACACCCTGCCAGGTACACTTGTTTCTGACTCTCACCCACAGGCAGCTTATACTTAACGAAACAGTGTATTGCGTTTGATTTTCTTCCTTATACTCGTGGCCGCGGTGCTCATCTCCGTCACAATAGCCTTGAGCCTGTGGTGGGAAGAACCTATCACCCCGGGACAGAGGGCGAGTCAACGTTGCCAGATAGTCGTACTCAGCCTCTTATATTTACCGACTTCCGACCCAAAAACTGTCTTGTGGACCCCAGTGAGGAGATTAACTTATAATTATCGTTAAAATAGCTAATTCCTGATGTTTCTTGGCAATAGTTAGTCGTCAGAAACCGGTAAATACTATGCTCTGAGTACGATAATCTGTCAACGGTGGGGCGAGTGTAACATCCGGGTACCCATTTATCGACCAGCGCGAGAGGGAGGATGAAGATCTGGGTGAGCTGCACGCCGATTACCCGGGCCGGGATTCGAACCTGGGCCCGCGGATTCGTAGCTAGGCACGCTAACCACTAGACCACGGAGGCGTCACTCATGTGTATATTTTGAATAATAAAAAAAAAAACACTGTCAAAGATGGATTGTAGCAAATCGGCCTTGTATGAAACGAGAAACAGGAAAAACAAAGTATTGGAAGTGCTGCCCGGCCTCGCGCCCCGCTGCCGGAGGTCCATTCTATCGACAAAAAGCTGCGGCCGTGACAAAAATCATAAAGAAATGTTTCAGGAAATCTAACTTTTTCCGCCAAAACAAATAAATTCCTTTTAACGCAAATATAAAAGCGCTTGGATGGAATTCGTTGATGTATTTTTTTCATATATAAATTTAGGATACAACAAAAGGTGAGTGAGTCGGTCCGACATAACTGACACACACACACACACACACACACACACACACACACACACACACACAAGCACTATATTTATGCTTAGGTCGCTACAAAAAGCCCATAATAAAATAATTAGCAGTGACAGTAGTAGTAGTAGTAGTAGTAGTAGTAGTACCAGCGGCAGAAGTAGTAGCAGCAGTAGTAGTAGTAACAATAATAGTAGTGGTAGTAGTAGTAGTAGTAGTAGTAGTAGTAGTAGTAGTAGTAATAGTAGTAGTAGTAGTAGTAGCACCAGCAGCAGAAGTGGTAGCAGCAGTAGTAGTAGTAGCAGTATAGGTAGTAATGTTTCAGGCTGAATTTTTTGTCTAGT
>NW_026112286.1:867078-881870 GCF_024679095.1 Eriocheir sinensis
CTAACATGAGAAATACGTGTATAATAGTGTGTGCATCCTGAGAGCAATATGACCAAGGGAAAACCAATAACACAGAAGGAATCACTGAGGAAAAATAGTGCAAGAAAGAAAGAGTTTGAAAGCGACGAAGAGCAATGACTGAGAAAAAAATCGGAGGAAAGAAAGTGTAAAGGGAGAGGAGAGGAAAGATAATTGAAACGGAAAACAATGAAAACAAAGAAATGGTGGATAAGAGGAGGAAAGAAAGAGTTTGGGAGCGAGGAAGAGAAATGACTGAGAAAAACAAGAGAAGGAAAGAAAGAGTGTAAAGAGGAGGAGGAAAGATAATTGAAACGGAAAACAAAGAAATGGAGAGAAAGAGAGAGAGGAAGAAATCTGAAGAGTTGGAAATATTGAAGAAACGAAAAAAGAAGAAAAAAATAATTGGCTGCTTAAGAGAAAACGATAAAAAGGAACTGAGAAGAGATAACTGATGAGAGAGAGAGAGAGAGAGAGAGAGAGAGAGATCCCACCATTCCCGCCAACTTTGGGCATATTCAAGGGTACTCTAGATGGCACCGAAGAGACCGAGCCCACGGTACCTTCGGGGGAATCGCAGTCTGCTTCCGTGACGGTCTTGCTGTGGAGGCCCTCGATGTCGACATGGAACGCCACCGAAATGGCATTCTTCAGGCTGTGGACAAGACAACGCGACTCCATCCTGCTCTGTGTATGCTACCGGCCACAGTGGCAGGGGCGACCCATCCACTTCCTCCACAAATCTCGACACCCTTCTGCTCCAGCATTCCTGCAAACATCTCATTGTGGTGGGGACATGAATCAGTACTTGGTGGCAAGGCAGTTCGAAGACCTTCTGATCATGCAGCCTCTGAACCACGTTGATTTCCCTACACAAATCTCCGGCTCCTCCTGGACCCAGTCATTACAGACCTGCCAGAGGAAGTGGTCACCTGTCATCCCTAGGTATGGTTGGTTTCTCTGACCATTCTGCTGTTCTCACCACCATCAAGACCTCAATAGAACACGACGGAGCCACCGCCCGTGTGAACTGGTTGTGGTCCCGGGAGATTGGAACAGCCTGAAGGCAAATCTGGACTCCATCGTGGACGGATATCCTCCACGGAGACGTCAACACCCAAGTGGAGAACTTAACAAACCTTCTTCTGTCTCTGCAACAAGAATATGTGCCCAGCCAGTCATATAAATCAAAACCAATTGATCAGCCCTGGTTCGGCTATCAGTGCAGGATAGCCGCGGACACCAAGAGTAGGGCTTGGCTGCGTTACAAGTCCCATCCTTCTCAGCATAATAAAACCTTACACAGAGAAGCCTGCAAGAACATGAGCTGGTGCAAAACAGGCTATACAACACTGGAAGGAGGTAATGAAGACCAAGCTCAGCGGACAGTCGGTGAGTAACAAGGAGTGGTGGAGTGAAGTGAAACAACAACAAGGCCTCTCAGCCGACAACGCCATCCCACCCTTCGTCAGGCCAGATGGGTCAGTGGCTATGCGCGACAAAGACAAGGCGGAGCTACTGGCGGCCCACTTCTCTTCCAAAATGTCAGTACCTGATCCCCTCCGCGCCCCCCCGAAGCTGCCATCCCTCACCAGGGCCTCTCTGGAGAGTCTCACTGTCACCATGGAGGAGGTAAAAAATCTGCTGATGCAAATAGACCCCAAGAAAGCCCTAGGGCCTGACAACATCAGCCCTCACCTGCTAAAAAGATGCGCTGGCCAGCTCGCCCTACCACTTGCCACCATCTTCAATAACATCCTTTCCACCTCCAAGTGGCCCACACTTTGGAAGAAAGCAAGAGTGGTGGCCATATACAAGAAAAAGGCAAACAGGACCCAAAGAACTACCGCCCAGTATCCTCCTCTTCCACTGTTGGGAAAATCTTGGAGTCCCTTATAACAACCAAACTCACGGCCTTCCTCGATGCCCACCATCTCCTCAACTCCAAGCAATTCGGCTTCCGGCAGAAGATCTGCTGCAGACTTGCTGCCTTAACTCTGCCTCATGGAACCACTCGCTGGACAGGGGACTCGACACCTTCGTCGTGGCTCTTGACATAGCCGGAGCCTTCGACAGGGTTTGGCACCAAGGCCTCATCGCCAAGCTGAAGAGCCTGGGTGTGCAGGCGCCCTCCTGCAACTCATTGGGGAATACCTCCAGGACAGGGCGTTACAGGTGGTGATTAACGGCCACCTCAAGCCAGCACCCCATCAATGCAAGCGTGCCCCAGGGCAGCGTACTAGGGCCTCTACTGTGGAATGTTTATTTCAATGACATTCTCCACCTCATCCTGAGGCCCAGGCGTACGCTGACGACTGCACTGCCTTCACCAGCGACAGACAGGACTGGCAAGGCACAGTGTGTCGCATCAACATGGCACTCGACAAAGTTATCGCCTGGAGTGGCTGCTGGCAAGTCACCTGGCTGACAAAACGCAACCAATGGTAATATCCCGCAGGCGAGATATCAACAATCTAGCCGGGCCGGGGATACAACTGGAGGAAAACGCTACCCTTCAAGACTCCATCTCCATTCTCGGAGTGGAGTTCGACGCGGGACTCTCCTTCACCAACCATGCTAAAAAATATCAAAAATGCAGCATGGAAACTCAGCTGTGTACAGCGCATCTCCCATCTACTTGACGCCAAGGGACTGAGGTGCTCTACAAGGGCACAAGTACGCCCCTCATGGAGTACTCCCCTCGCCTGGTCCTCCTGCCCTCCATCCTACCTTGCAACCCTGGATCGTGTCCAGGCCAGAGCCCAGCGTCTGATACAGCGCACAGGTCCTCAGCACGCGCGTGGCTCCTGCAACCTCTCCAGGAGCGCAGGGATGTGGCAGGCCTGTGTGTAATGTACAAGGCACACAACCTAAACACACCCACCTGGCAGCTCTCAAGCTCCCTGCGCCCCAACCCCATACACTCCACCTGAGCAGCACCCCACAGACAGGAACAAGTGGCTGTACCCTTCTCCAGGACGGAACACCACTTCCGCTCCTTCCAGCCCTGCTACAGCCGCCTGTGGAACCAGCTTGTTAGCCACACCGACCTCCACCATCGCGCGTCACTTCAAGACTTTAAGCAGGGTGAACAGCTGGATTAGGACTTAGGCAGTAATTCAATGTGTCTTGTATGTAGCTATAGATAGATGAAGCTTAAAACCTTCAACTTTAGCACAATATTCTGAAAAAGAGAGAGAGAGAGAGAGAGAGAGAGAGAGAGAGAGAGAGAGAGAGAGAGAGAGAGAGAGAGAGAGAACGAGAGAGAGAGAGAGAGAGAGAGAGAGAGAGAGAGAGAGAGAGAGAGAGAGAGAGAGAGAGAGAGAGAGAGAGAGAGAGAGAGAGAGAGAGAGAGAGAGAGAGAGAGATTGAGAGAGAGAGAGAGAGAGAGAGAGAGAGAGAGAGAGAGAGAGAGAGAGAGAGAGGAAGCAGAAGAAAGAAAAATAGTTGCACCAAAATTGGGAACAGAATGAAAAAAGAAATTAGAGGAGAGGGGAGGAGTGAATTACACACACACACACACACACACACACACACACACACACACACACACACACACACACACACACACACGGAGATAGATAGATATAGATGTTTATTGACCCATTACAAGCATATGGAATTCGGTTTGCAAAACTCTCTCTCTCTCTCTCTCTCTCTAGCGAACACGTTAAATTCTTATTTCGCCTCGGTTTTTAATAGTAATTCTACCGATACTGCTGCTGTTCCTAACACTATTGAAAATCCCAGTCATTTCCTCCCTGACATTGAAATCAGTACACATGAGGTTCTCAAAGCGCTGAATTCACTTAAAACAAACAAAAGTCCAGGACCCGACAAAATATATCCAAAATTACTTAAAGAAATATCAACAGAGATACTCAGACCTTTAACAATGCTGTTTAATATGTCTTTGCACCATGGCATCATTCCTAGTGACTGGAAAATGGCTAACGTAACACCCATTTTCAAAAAAGGCGACCGAAAATTACCGGATAATTACAGGCGAATCAGCTTAACTTCAATTATTGGTAAATAATTTGAGACAATTATTCGAGATAAAGTAATTAACTACCTAGAGTGTAATTCGCTAATCCTGGACTCGCAACATGGTTTCCGTAGCAACGGATCTCGTTTGTCGAATCTATTAACGTTCTATAACGAGCTTCTTGTAGTCTATGATGTTTCTAAATCATTTTGATATTATTTATTTGGACTTCCAGAAGGCGTTTGATAAAGTCCCACGCTACAAGTTGCTTCATAAGATCAAGGAAATAGGTATCGGGTTAAGCTTCACGAATGGATCAAGCACTGACAAAGCAATAGAAAGCAAAGAGTTGTAATAAATGGAGTGCCCTCTGAGTGGATGCCAGTCACTAGTGGTGTCACCCAAGGCTCTTTCCTGGGACCCGTTCTCTTCGTCATTTACATCAACGACATTGACCTTGGTCTCAATAATTTCATTAGTAAATTTGAGGAGGACACGAAAATCGGCAATGCGGTACTTACAGAATGTGACAGGCGGAGCCTACAAGAAGATTTACGTAAAATATCAGATTGGTCAGTAAAATGGGAAATGCCTTTTAGCATAAACAAGTGCCAGATTCTGCAGGTTGGATCCAGAAATATAAAGAAGGACTATGAAATGTGCGGCGTTAAAATTAAAAGCATTCACTCGGTCAAAGATCTTGGCGTCACAGTCGCGTCTAACCTCAAGTTTTCCCACAGTGCAACGAGGCCGTTAAAAAAAGCAAACAGGATGATTGGATCTGATTAAGACAAATTTTTCATTCAAGAATAAAGATGTTATTCTACTTTTGTATAATAGTTTCGTCAGACCTCATTTGGAGTATGCCGTGCAGTTTTGTTCTCCCCACCATGCGAAAGACATTGCTAAATTAGAAGGTGTTTAGCGTAGAGCAACCAAGATGATTCCTTCATTACGAAACAAACCCTACCAGGAAAGGCTGTAACATCTAAACCTGTTTTCTCTTGAAAAACGCCGCCTAAGAGGAAAACTGATCGAGTGCTTTAAAATACTTAACGGTTTTACTAACCTGGATCCGACCAAGATGTTTGTGATGGATGATTCGACGTGAACGAGAAATAATGGGGCTAAACTCAAATGTAGACAAGTTCATTCAGATTGCACAAAATTCTTCTTCACTAATGCTGTCGTTCGAGATTGGAACAGATTACCACCATCAGTGGTACAGTGTAACTCGATTGTATCGTTTAAAAATAATCTTGACCGCTATCTCCTCCATCTCAATGCTCACTAGGTCAGTTTCAACGCCATGGTGGCCACATAACAACTGTCACTTAGGTTTAGGACAGACCACCTAGTTTGGGCCTTAGGGCCTGTGTGGTCTGGTTATCTATGTAATTCTCTCTCTCTCTCTCTCTCTCTCTCTCTCTCTCTCTCTCTCTCTCTCTCTCTCATACACACACACAAAAAAAAATTCTTTTATATTTATTCTTCTCCTTTGTCTACGATTTTATGATTCTCTATTTTTCTCTTTTCCCACCGTTCTGACACACACACACACACACACACACACACACACACACACACACACACAAACAATATCCCTACCATAATATATTTCACTCACCTGCTACTTATCATCCTTTCTATATATTTTTTCTTTCTATACAAACAACAAATCTCCCTAGAGCACATCGCAGCGACTAAACCTACAGCGGTTCCCTTCTTACAACTATTATAATTTTCTTCAGCGTCGTTTTTCTGGTCTTTTCTCCGTATCTGCTTTCCTTTATTCTGTTATTTATATTTTTCCTTTCTTTAACACCCGCTAACAAGGCTCCTCTTTTCCTGGGTCACCCTCGCGGCAGCTCTGGACGGGGGCAGAACCAGCAACATCCCTTCCCTTATAAGCTTAGTAGAAAAAACTTTTTTCTACTAAGGGGCGTCCAGGTAAGGATGTTTGTATTGCTTTCCTCCTTTATAAGTCTCACGGTGCATATGTTTGAGACTTGTTCGAACAGTTTTCTGTCTATTTCAATTGCTTGGTTTGGAGGTCTAAAACAATGCCAATAACTAGTTTACTTGAACGGTTTTTAATTTCTACGAAAACGGTGTCTATACTATTTATTCTTTCTACTTTAATAACACGTGGATTTAAACCAGCACGAATATATAAGAGGAGAAAGAGGAGGAGGAGGAGGAGGAGGAGGGTAACATAAAAAGTATGAGAGGAGGAGAGAAAGGAGGAAGAGGACGAGGAGGAGGAGGAGGAAATGGGTGAGAGGAAAAAGTAAAAGAAAAAGAGGAGGAGAAAGTTTATTAAAGTCAACAGCAGATTTTTCGTTGTTCTCTTTGTAAGTTGTTTTTTTTCTATTTCACGCACTGTGGCGCGGTCTTCTGGTTGAAGGTACGGACTTACGATACCTACAACCAGAAGACCGCGCCACAGTGCGTGAAATAGAAAAAAAACAACTTACAAAGAGAACAAGGCAAAATCTGCTGTTGACTTTAATAAAGCATGTATCCTCAATGGCGTATTACCCAGGTATATATGTATGTATGTATATATGACAAAAGAAGAGTACGTCATAGGTGATTAGTAGAAAACGAGATATTGGCACGTGCATTTTATCGATCTTGACCCAATGGAGATGGTCATATTATTGTTATTATTGATTTGTACAAAAATTATACCTCAAAACACTAAAGAGCTTGAAATATAACTTAACGACTCTAGGCTGGAGGCTGCAGAACGCTTAGCCTCAGACCTTACTATTATTTCCGATTGGGGCAAGAGGAACCTGGTGTCCTTCAACGCCTCAAAAACAGTTTCTCCACCTATCCACTCGACACAATCTTCCAAACAACTCTCTCCTCTTCTTTGACAACACCCAGCTATCACCTTCCTCAACACTAAACATCCTCGGTCTATCCTTAACTCAAAATCTCAACTGGAAACTTCATATCTCATCTCTTACTAAATCAGCTTCCTCGAGGCTGGGCGTTCTGTACCGTCTCCGCCAGTTCTTCTCCCCTGCACAGTTGCTGTCCATATACAGGGGCCTTGTCCGCCCTCGTATGGAGTATGCATCTCATGTGTGGGGGGGCTCCACTCACACAGCTCTTCTGGACAGAGTGGAGGTTAAGGCTCTTCGTCTCATCAGCTCTCCTCCTCATACTGATAGTCTTCTACCTCTTAAATTCCGCCGCAATGTTGCCTCTCTTTCTATCTTCTATCGATATTTCCACGCTGACTGCTCTTCTGAACTTGCTAACTGCATGACTCCCCCCCTCCCGCGGCCCCGCTGCACTCGACTTTCTACTCATGCTCATCCCTATACTGTCCAAACCCCTTATGCAAGAGTTAACCACCATCTTCACTCTTTCATCCCTCACGCTGGTAAACTCTGGAACAATCTTCCTTCATCTGTATTTCCTCCTGCCTACGACTTGAACTCTTTCAAGAGGAGGGTATCAGGACATCTCTCCTCCCGTATTTGATCTTGCTTTCTGCCACCTCTTTTGTTTCTTTTTTAGGAGCAGCGAGTAGCGGGCTTTTTTTTTATTGTTGTTTTCTTTTTTTGTGTGCCCTTGAGCTGCCTCCTTTGTTGTAAAAAATAAAAATAAAAAAAAATGAAAGAAGAAAACAACAAAAAGAGGAAACAAGACTAATAGAAAGATTTGCCGTTGCTTTGACCTCTATACTCTTTCCTGTGTTTTCTTGGGAGGTTTGAAGGTTAGTAGAAAATGTAGATGACAACATAAGAGTACTGGGTTAAGTAGGGAAAGAGATATCGGCAAATGAGTGAAACAATCTACCCACATGCCAAGTCATAGTGTGATTATTACTCATTGGAACAACAAATGAGTTATCAAAACACTCAAATTAACTAAAAATCTATCAAATGGAAGATATATAGCGAGAAAAGGAAGCGGAAATTAAGGCGCAAAGCTGCGCGCTGACTGGCTGAGAGTAACCTGCAAACCACCGCGGCAGGCTCTCCGAGGCATTATCCATACGGTCGGTCCCCGGAAAATTAATTCCTTTTCCAACTCCATAAAAGAGATCTCCTGAAGATGGCCGCAGAGGCCCAGCCGGGCCGTACTTCGTGAAAAAGAAAAATAACAAGGCCCCTATAAATGGAAACCATCTGTGCGGGGGAGAAGAACAGGCAGAGACGATACAGAGCGCCCTACCTCGAGGAAGCTGATTTAGTGGGAGAGGAGATGTGTAGTTTCCAGTTGAGATTTGGAGCTAAGGATATATCGAGGATATTTAATGTTGAAGAAGGTGACAGTTGAGTGTTATCGAAGAATAGGGGATAGGTGTTTGGAAGATTGTGTCGAGTTGATAGGTGGAGAAATTGGGTTTATCACAAGGTTCCTTTTACTCAAATCAGAAATGATAGCAAGGTCTGAGGGTAAGCGTTCTGCAGCCTCCAGTCTGGAGTCTTATAATTCCTGTTGAGAAGGTCTTCTGTTGAAAGTTGAATAATGCAGTGTGGAGTCGTCAGCGTATGAATGGAAAGGACAATTTGTTATGGAGCAAAGATCATTGATGAATAACAGGAAGAGAGTGGGTGACAGGACAGAGCCCTGTGGAACTCCACTGTTGATAGGTTTAGGGGAAAAACAGTGACCGTCTACCAAAGAGGAAATAGAACGGCCGGAAAGGAAGCTGGAGATAAAGGAACAGAGAGAGGGATAGAATCCAAAAGAGGGCAGTTTAGAAAGCAAAGACTTGTGCCAGACTCTATCGAAGGCTTTCGATATGTCTAGCGCAACACAGAAAGTTTCACCGAAACGGCTAAGAGAGAATATAAGAACTTAAGAACGTAGGAGTCTGCAAGAGTCGGTTAAGCGAGCAAGAAGATCGCCAGTAGACCGCCCCTTGCTGAACCCATACTGGCAATGAGATAGAAGGTCAGAAGTGGAAAGGTGCTTTTGAATCTTCCGGTTAAGGATTGATTCAAAAGCTTTAGATAGAGAGGAAAGTAAAGTTATAGGGCGTTAGTTTGAAGGATTGAAGCTGCCTCCCTTCTTAGGCACAGGCTGCAAGAAAGCGTACGTCCAGCAGGAAGGAAAGGTAGATGTTGATAGGCAGAGACAAAAGAGTTTGACCAGGCAGGGTGTCAGCACGGAGACACAGTTTTTAAGGACAATAGGAGGCACTTCATCAGGTCCATAAACCTTCTGAGAGTTGAGGCCAGAGAGGGCATAGAAAACATCGTTCATAAGAATCTTAATAACAGGCATAAAGGAGTTAGAGGGGGGGTGAGTAGAAGCAATATGCCCAGAATCGTCGAGAGTGGAGATTTTGCAGAAAGATAGATAGATGAGACGGCGGTGCTGCCGTCAGGGTTAAGGAGAGGAGGGAAAGATGGAGAAGTGAAATTGGAGGAGATATATTTGGCTAGGTGCCAGAAGTCACGGGAAGAATTATAAAAAGCAAGATTTTGACATTTTCTAATTATGAAAGAGTTTTGGGAAAATCAAAGAATAGATCTGGCACGATTAAGGGCAGAAATATAAAGATCATGGTTAGCAGGAGTGAGAAGGCTCTGGTATCATTTGTGAGCTGTCTCACTATCTTTGACAGCGCGAGAACAAGCCTTATTAAACCGAGGCTTTTTAGCATGAGGAGTAGAGAAAGTACGTGGAATGTGTGCCTCCATTCCAGACACAATCACCTCTGTGATGCCCTGGGCACACACAGAGGGGTCTCGCTCCTGGAAACATTCCACGGTAAATCGGAAAAGTACATCCTCAGGTCATTTCACCGAGCTGAAGCAAAATGCCAGCAGCATCGCCTCTTCGGTGGGTCCAGACGATATACAGAAGCGATAGGACTGGATAAAGAAATAAGGTTGTGATCGGAGGAGCCCAACGGAGAGAGAGGTTTGACAGAGTAAGCAGAAGGGTTCGAGGTAAGGAAGAGGTCTAGTATGTTGGGCCGGTCTCCAAGACGGTCGGGAATACGTGTAGGGTGCTGAACCAACTGCTCTAGATCGTTGAGGAGAGCAAAGCTGTAGGCTTGTTCACCAGGCTGGTCAGTGAAAAAGGCCAAAGCTGGCGGTGAACATTGAAATCTCCTAGGATGGAGATTTCAGCGAAGGGAGAGTGGTTCAAGATGTGCTCCACTTTTGAGTTCAAGTAGTCAAAGAGTTTTACATAGTTAGTAGAGTTAGGTGAGAGATAAACAGCACAAATGTAGTTAGTAAGAGAATGACAATGAAGTCTTAGCCAGATGTCTTAGCCAATAGTCAAGATCATGGGCACGAGAGCAGGTGATGTTGCGCACGTAGGCGCTACATCCAACTTTGGATTGAAATTTAGGATAGAGATAGTAGGAGGGAACAGAGTAGAGATTGCTGTCAGTAGCCTCAGCAACCTGTGTTTCGGTGAGGAAGAGAAGGTGAGATTTAGAGGAGAGATGGTGTTCCAGAGAATGAAAATTAGAACGAAGACCGCATATGTTGCAAAAATGGATAAGAAAGTGGTTTGAGAAGATATGAAGACACCTCCAAGTCAGCAGCCAGAAGGGGAGTTATATAATTATATAAATAAATATATTGATAAATAAAGGCCAAACATACTAGACCTCTTCCTTACCTCTGACCCTTCTACTTACTCTGTCAAACTGTTCTCTCCGTTGGGCTACTCCGATCACAACCTTATTTCTGTATCCTGTCCTATCGCTCCTGTACATCCTCTGGACCCACCGAGGAGACAAAGCTTCTGGCATTTTGCTTCAGCTCGGTGGAACGACCTGAAAATGTACTTTTCCGATTTCCCGTGGAATAACTACTTCTTCCAGTATAGAGACACTTCAGTGTGTGCCCAGCGCATCACAGAGGTGAATGTCTCTGGAATGGAGGCATTCATTCCACGTACTTTCTCTACTCCTCATGCTAAAATGCCTTGGTTTGATCAAGCTTGTTCTCGAGCTGTCAAAGATAGAGAGGCAGCTCACAAAAGGTACCAGAGCCTTCGCACTCCTGCTAAGCATGATCTTTATATTACAGCAGAGTCGTGCCAAATCTATTCTTCGACTTACCAAAACATCTTTCATAAATAGAAAATGTCAAAATCTTGCTTTTTATAATTATTCCCCTGACTTCTGGCACCTAGCCAAAAATATCTCCTCCAATTACACTTCTTCATCTTTCCCTCCTTTCCTTGATCCTGACGGCAGCACCGCCGTCTCATCTATCTCTAAGGCTGAACTCTTCTCTCAAACATTCTGTAAAAACTCCACTCTGGACGATTCTGGTGATATTCCTCCTACTCATCCCCCCTCTGACTCCTTTAGCCTGTTATTAAGATTCTTAAGAGTGATGTTTTCTATGTCCTGTCTGGCCTCAACTCTCAGAAGGCTTATGGACCTATTGTACTTAAAAAACGATGTCTCCGTTCTCACCCTGCCTGGTCAAACTCTTTTGCCTCTGCCATACATGCCTGTCTACTCTTTCTTTTTCTTCTAGCTTGCTCAATTTTTTTTTCAATTTTAGACAGTTCAGAGGCGTAAAAAAAGTAAAAAAGAGTAGAAAGGAGTGGCCAAAAAGAGAAATCAATTTCGGGAGGAGACGTGTCCTGATACCCTCCTCTTGAAAGAGTTCAAGTCGTAGGCAGGAGGAAATACAGATGAGGGAAGATCGTTCCAGAGTTTCCCAGCATTGGGGATGAAAGAATGAAGATGCTGGTTAACTCTTGCATAAGGGGTATGGACAGTACGTATAGGGATGAGCTTGATCAGAAAGTCGTGTGTGGCCAGGCCGCAGGAGGGGGAGAAGCATGCAGTTAGCAGGTTCAGAAGAGCAGTCAGCGTGAAAATATCGATAGAAGATAGAAAGAGAGGCAACATGGCGACGGAATTTAAGAGGTAGAAGACTATCAGTAAGAGGAGGAGAGCTGATGAGACCAAGAGCCTTAGACTTTACTCTGTCAAGAAGAGTTGTGTGAGTGGAGCCCCCACACACGTGAGATGCATACTCCATACGAGGGCGGACAAGGCCCCTGTATATGGATAGGAACTGTGCGGGGGAAAAAAACTAGCGGAGACGATACAGAACGCCATACCTCGAGGAAGCTGATTTAGAGAGAGAGGAGATGTGAAGTTTCCAGTTAAGATATTGCGTTAAGGATAGACCGAGGATATTTAGTGTTGAAGAAGGTGACACCTGAGTGTTGTCGAGGAATAGGGGATAGGTGTTTGGAAGATTGTGTCTAGTTGATAGGTGGAAAAATTGAGTTTCTGAGGCATTGAAGGACACAAGGTTCCTTCTACCCCAATCAGAAATGATAGCAAGGTCTGAGGTTAAGCGTTCTGCAGCCTCTAGCTTGGAGTCATATATTACCTGTTGTGATGGTCTTCTATTGAAAGAAGTTGAATAATGCAGAGTGGAGTCGTCGGCGTATGAGTGCACAGGACAGTTAGTTATGGATAGAAGGTTACTGATGAATAACAGGAAGAGAGTGGGTGATAGGACAGAGCCCTGTGGAACACCACTGTTGATAGGTTTAGGGGAAGAACAGTGATCGTCTACCACCGCAGTGATAGAACGGCCGGAAAGGAAACTGGAGATAAAGGAACAGAGAGAGGGATAGAATCCAAAGGAGGGCAGTTTAGAAAGCAAAGACTTGTGCCAGACTATATCGAAGGCTTTCTTTATGTCTAGCGCAACAGAGAAAGTTTCACCGAAAAGGCTAAGAGAGGATGACCAAGTCAGTTAAAAAGGCAAGAAGATCGCAAAGAGAACGCGCCTTACGGAATCCATACTGGCGATCAGATAGAAGGTTAGAAGTGGAAAGGTGCTTTTGAATCTTCCGGTTAAGGATTAATTGAAAAGCTTTAGATAGACAGGAAAGTAAAGCTATAGGGCGGTAGTTTGAGGGATTGGAACGGTCACCCTTCTTAGCCACAGGCTGTATGAAGGCGTACTTCCAGCAGGAAGGAAAGGTAGATGTAGATAGGCAGATACAAAAGAGTTTGACCAGGCAGGGTGTCAGAACGGAGGCACAGTTTTTAAGGACAATAGGAAGCACTCCATCAGGTCCATAAACCTTCTCAGAGTTGAGGCCAGACAGGGCATAGATAAAATCATTGGGAAAAATCTTAATAATGGTCATAAGGAAGTCATAGGGGGGGTGAGTAGAAGGAATATGCTCAGAATAGTCCAGGGTGGAGTTCTTACAGAAAGTTTGAGCGAAGAGTTCAGCCTTAGAGACATATGAAACAGCAGTGCTGCCGTCAGGGTTAAGGAGAGAAGGGAAAGAGGAAGAAGTGAAATTTGGGGATATATTTTTGGCAAGTTGCCAAAAGTCACGAGAAGAATTAGAGAAAGCAAGGTTTTCGAATTTTCTATTAATGAAAGAGCATTTGGTCAGTCGGAGATTAGATTTGGCACGATTCCGGGCAAAAATATAAATATCATGGTTAGCAGGAGAGCGAAGGCTCTGGTACCTTTTGTGAGCTGCCTCTCTATCTTTAATAGCACGACAACAAGCATGATTAAACCAAGGCTTTTTAGCATGAGGAGTAGAGAAAGAACGCGGAATGGATGCCTACATTCCAGAGACCTCTGTGATGCGCTGGGCACACACACAGGGGTCTCGCTCCTGGAAGCAGTAATCATTCCACGGGAAATCGGGAAAGAACACCCTCAGGTCGTCCCACCGAGCTGAAGCGAAATGCCAGAAGCATTCTCTCTTCGGTGGGTCCAGAGGATGTACAGGAGCGATTGGACAGGATACAGAAATAAGGTTGTGATCGGAGGAGCCCAACAGAGAGAACAGATTGACAGAATAAGTAGAAGGGTTACAGGTAAGGAAGAGATCTAGTATGTTGGGCTTGTCTCCAAGACGGTCGGAAATACGTGTAGGGTGCTGAACCAACTGCTCTAGGTCATTGAGGAGAGCAGAGTTGTAGGTTTGTATATATATATATATATATATATATATATATATATATATATATATATATATATATATATATATATATATATATATATATCTATATATATATATAAATATATATATATATATATAATAGAATGACAATGAAGTCTTAGAAGAGATGGATAGAATTCCAGAAGAGATCAAGGTCGTGGGCATAAGAGCAAGTGATGTCGTTGCGCATGTAGGCGCAACATAGACTTGATAATATATTTAGGATAGAGTATATATATAATAGATAGTTGCAGGTGCAGTGAGGAAGAAGGTGAGGTTTAGAGGAGGAGAGATTGGTGTTCCACAGAATGAGAATTAGAACGAAGACCTGAGTGAGTGGAGGAGGAGTGGAGGAGTGAGAGATGGATAGATAGATAGATAGTTCGAGAAGAGGTTATCAGGACACCTCTCAAGTCGACAGCCAGAGGAGTCCTCCTGGGAGGTTATGGTTTCCCCAAGCTTGGAACTCGAGGCAGTGTTATTTTCGCCATTGAATTTTTTGAATTTTGGGAAAAGAGTGTGTGTGTTGTGTGAATGTATGTTGTGTTGTGAGAAAGAGAGAGACTTTGTCTTTAGAGAGCATGCTGAACTGCTCTCTGGTGTTGATGAGACAAAAGGGAAATGGTTAGTAAGGACATGGGAAGGGTCTTGAAGGGCTTCAGCACCCTCCTCGCTTCCCATATATCCTCACAGGGAGTAGCTCACGCCCGTTCGGTAGGTGTCTTCCTACCTACTCCAGAAGATGGTGCAGATTCTTTTACTATTCACCAGGGAACAGAGAGAAGGCAACTGGAAACTGCACCTGCAGGCTTTATAACAAATGCTGCCATTTTTCATG